>NW_015386763.1:125975-318141 GCF_001527695.2 Protobothrops mucrosquamatus
ACCTGCCTCCAGAAGCGGTGAATGCTCCAACACTGGAGGTTTTTAAGAAGAGACTGGACAGCCATTTGTCCGAAATGGTATAGGGTTTCCTGCCTGAGCAGGGGGTTGGACTAGATGACCTCCAAGGTCCCTTCCAACTTTACTACTACTACTACTACTACTACTACTACTACTACTACTATTATTATTATTATTATTACTAACCAACTATATTTTAGGGTTGAGACTAGTTAAACTCAGGCAACATAGTTAGACTGTGTTTACAACATTGTGTGAATTTTAGAACTTTGGCAGAAAAAAATGGTTGGCTAATTTCTGCCTCCGGGTTAATAGGGTGTGCAAATAATTTCAAATGCATGTTCAAATTGCCTATTTTGAGTGCAAAACAGCTATTCTGGGCACCACTTGGACTCTCTCAATCACTTTGGAAGTATTTTGTATGTCAACAGCTGTTCCATATTCAAAATCCTGGAATACTTCCAAAATGATTAAACCAGCCCCTCTGACACAAAACAGCTGTTTCATTCTTGCAAACTTGAAAAAGAACATGGTAAAGGTCAACATTTTTCATATCCCTGACTTCTACTGTCTCTGGCATCTTAGGGATTGAATTTGGGTTCAGAGCATATGTTTCCACAACCAGCCTTTGACTCTGGTTAAGAGTTTTGTGTAAATTGTGGCATGTTATCCTCAATGGGTCCAAACAGAAAATTCACAAAAGGAAAACCATAGAGTTTGTTCTCATGATTTTTATTTAAATCACTTTGTATTTTTTTTCAAAATGTATGAGTGACAAACTATGAAGCATTCTTTACATTGTCCATTCTAGTTCATATTTATGACATTTTAACTGGTGAAAAAATAAATTAAACTGAATTAAAAAGATTTTACAAGACTTAATGCAAGTTTTATGTCATTAATAAAATGACTAAATCAGAATCTTATACATGAAACAGGAATATTTGAAAAAGCTTTAAAATACATCCAACAAAATATCTCATTTACTTCCATGAAGTGGATGAGAAGGCCTGTTTCCTTAACTAAGGCTGAATTCAAGACCAAACAAATTTGCACGGACCAAAAAAGGGAAAGCTTTATAAACTTCAGATCTTTAAGAACTCACACTGATAGTACAATTATTGACATATTTACTCTAATGTAAAACTTGCTGAGTTCATTAGCCACTGACTTTCTAACACTGCTTTTTCTTATTACAGTTCCTGAAAAAGCAATTTTGCAACTTTTTCAGCTTTAAAGCTATGATGGGTTCAAACAATACACTCAACTTCTAATCTGTAACCCACAATTAACTGATCACACATCACAAACCTTACAACGGCTTAGCACAATGTGTCAAACCTTCATCAATTCCTGACAATATTAGGGTATGATTTATTTCATCCCTATGATATATTTCATCCTTAAATTGTGATTCTATTTGGACTGGAACAGTGATGAATAAAACTGTCTCATAACTCAAAGATTATGGGAGCTGAAGGTCCAAGATATCTGGAAGGTACTAGGTGCAACTTCCAGAAGAAAAAAACAATGATATCTTGAGCATTATTAAATTATCTCTCCCTCTGCCCTACCCACTCCCTTTATTGGATGCTCATACATACAGAAAGTTTGACAAAACTGGTTTTCCCACTTAAACATTAGCTATGATGTTTCACAAAGGAAGCTTCGGTTTTGTCAATTACTTCTATATTTTCTCTTTTTAAAGTATACTTTTGTAGTCATCTGTTTTTCATTGCTCACATGCTAAGTAAGGAAAAGCTTAAATCTTATCCCACTACATACAATGAAGCTAAGTTCATATGATATCATTATGCATAAATTATTCAATTACCCCAATTTTCTAAGTCTGCATGACACACCAAAAACTAATTATAAAGTCTGGGTTCAGGCAAAACACTAACTTAAAATGCCCTGGATAGTTTTTGGATCAGTATGTCATATAAACACAGATACTGTTCACACATTACTTTAAGCACTAATTTGTTACGAAAATAGCTATGTTTGCATAACAAGAACAAGCTATCTTGGTTCATTGTGCTGAATAAGCCAAACATTTGTGTTAGGTGATCAGTTCTATGTCATGTGGGTTGCTGCAATCAAGTTTAAAGTCAAAATGAAGTTTTGAGGCCAAATGAAAAAAATCCCTCCAAAACACATTAGTTCAGACATTGTGCTGATTTGACTAACCAAAATGAATGATGCTTTTAAAGGATTATAAAGTGCTCTTGTCATCTTCTTCATTTTCCCAAGTACAATTTTCTCTTGCATAAAAACAAAATCTCCACTGAGTCAATTTCGATACCTGCTGATTACGTGGTCATGTCCATGTTGCTATCCTTGAAACAATGCAGAAGTGGTTTTCCATTGCCTAGAATGTTTTTCGAGTCTAGCTTGTAGTCTTAAGTTTCTCTGATGGTCTCCCATCCCAGCATTAACCAAGACTTTATGCTGGAATATTCCTTTAAGACAAAGGAGTATGTCTTTCATCTCAGATCAGTTCAAGAACTGAGGTAGGAAGGAATGTTATAGTGTAGTCATTCTCATCATCATAAAAGCTTTCCACTCTAATGATGGGATTGGATTTTATCAAAATGATCAGCTAAATGTCACAATATAGTTTTAGAAAAGTTGCATGATGTTACAGAATAAATTGTTAAGAGTGTATAAATGCACACAACCTGTAACCTATTTGTAGAAACTTTTCTATCAACTATCAATAGTGAATAAAACGTAGTCATTGATGGTGAAGTTTGGCTTTGTCAGTCTTCCAAGTAGGCAGCGTCAAAAGTCAGCATCTAAAGTAAATACCTTATTATTTGCTTGGGACATAACTGCAAAATGTTGATATTCTGAAACTCTCCTCTCAAAGAAATTGGTTTTTCCTTCCAGGGAAATGTTTTCCATGAAGTCAAAAGGGTTTTCTGCTTGAAAGATCTGAGAAAACCAAAATTGTTATTAAAACATAAGAACTGAATGAGGCACTGCAAGGACAAATTAATCTTTGGTGATTGCTAGGGAGCATTTCCATTTACCTCCCTACCCCAGTTTGGTTTCTTCCTCTCTGAATAATAATAATAATAATAATAATAATAACAACAACAACAACAACAACAACAACAACAACAACAACAACAACGGCATGGATTGACTACAAAAAGGCATTTGACTCTCTGCCACATGATAATCAAGTGCCTAGAAATAACAGGAGTCAGTAGAAACATCAGAAACTTTGTGCAAAGATCGATGGCACAATGGAAGACACAGGTGTAGGTCAATGGTGAAAGACTGGGAGAGGTTAATATCAAGAGAGGAATATTTCAAGGAGATTCATTATCACCACTACTATTTGTTATTGCACTGTTTCCTCTGTCAACAATACTGAATAACTCAGGACATGGCTATAGAACATCAAAAACATCTGCCAGACTATCCCATCTCCTTTACATGGATGATCTGAAGCTGTATGGAAAAACATCATCTGAAATAGAATCGCTGCTCAACACTGTCCCTATATATAGCCAAGATATTGCACTGGAGTTTGGCTTGGACAAATGTGCCACACTTACTATCAAACAAGGAAAAATAGTGAAAACTGAAGGAATCAAGATACCCCACGAAAATAACATTAAGAGTCTGGATGAGGAAGATTACTACAAATACTTGGGTATCCTTCAAGCTGACAACATCAAGCACACTGAAGTCAAGAAAAAGATTAGAGGTGAATACATCAAGAGAGTGAAGAAGATCTTAAAGTCCAAACTCAATGGAGGAAATACCATGAAGGCAATCAACACCCGGGCAATTCCAGTCATTAGATACACAGCTGGAATAGTGAACTGGACTCAAGCAGAACTAAAAGCAATGGATAGAAAGACCAGAAAAATAATGACAATGAATCATGCCCTTCATCCACGCAGTGACATTGACAGACTCTACCTACCAAGGCAAATAGGTTGGTGTGGAATGCTGCAAGTACATCAGATGGTTGAAGAAGAAAAAATGGCTTTGGAAGAATATCTGAAGGACAATGATGAAGATGCACTGAAATTAGTATATCAGGAAGGCTTACTGACTACTGGAGAGACCAAACTGGCCTACAAGTAAGACCAAATGAAGAACAGAATAGAGGCATGGGAAGACAAAGCACTACATGGCCAGTACATTAAAAAAATAGCTGGGAAAGCAGATAACAAGACCTGGCAATGGCTAAGAGCAGGAAAATTGAAAGAGACCGAGGGACTAGTTCTGGCTACACAAGACCAAGCCTTAAGGACAAATGCATACAAAGTCAAAATTGAGAAGAGAGCAACAGACAGTAAGTGCCGCCTATGCAAAGAAGCTGAAGAAACAGTGGACCACCTGGTAAGCTGCTGCAAGAAGATCGCACAGACTGACTACAAGCAGCGGCATGACAAAGTAGCAACAATGGTGCATTGGAAGATCTCCAAGAAATATCATTTGCCTGTAAGCAAGAACTAGTGAGGTCATAAAATAGAGAAAGTCATAGAAAATGGTAAAATTAAACTGCTCTGGGACTTCAGAATTCAAACAGACAAGCACCTGCCACATAACACCCCGGACTTAACAATTGTCAATAAAAAAGACAAAAAAGTCTGGATAGTGGACGTGGCAGTGCCTAGAGACAGCAGAATAGATGAGAACGAACTGGAGAAGATAACAAAATAGAAAGACCTACAAATAGAAACAGAAAGTCTGGGCAAAGGCAAGCAAGGGTAGTACCAATAGTAATAGGCGCCTTGGGTGCAATCCCAAAACAACTGGAGCACCACTTGAACACCATTGACACTGACAAATTCGCCATTAGTCAATCGCAAAAGGTGGCCTTACTAGAAACTGCTTCCATCCTGCAACGATATCTGTAATACCATCAAACATCCACATCTGCCTATCCGAGGTCCTTGGTAAGGACTCGATAGGTAGACAAAAATCCAGTCTGAACATTTGGCTGATGATGATGATGATGATGATGATAATGAATAATAATAATAATAATAATAATAATAATAATAATAATAATAATAATAATAATAATAATAATAATAATGGACTTTGGAGGTCATCTAGTCCAATCCCCTGCTCAGGCAGGAAACCCTATACCATTTCAGACAAATGGCTGTCCAGTCTCTTCTTAAAAACTTCCAGTGTTGGAGCACTGACAAGGATGACCAGGAGAAAACCAAGATATTGCAAGTTTTCTAAAAGCCTTCAATTTTGTAATAATTGACAGATCTTTTTACTTTGCCCTCTATATATTCACATCTTTTTTTAAACATCACCTGTTCTATCACATTCCATATCAGTTTGCATTTTTAAACAACACAAGAAAATTCACAATCTCTTCAAATGCACAAATATGTGTATATTTTTGTGCACATTTATCTCTAAGCACTGGGGGCTACAGCTTGTTTACCTGCCGATCAGCAGGCTATTTCTCCCAACACCGAACAGAATAGATCCAAATTCGCTGGGAGCCACTACATAGGGAGATGCAATATGTTCCTTCGTTACAGTACAAAGGATAAACCAGATGCCTGTTATGGCCATAAATGGAGAGACACTAGACTGAACTCCAAAAGCCGTGCTTTGCACTATTTCCCTACCTCGTTAAAACTATTTTTAATTACTTAGGCCAGCTTTTTCAATAAAAGATACCTTGCAGTTTGCCCTTCAATTCTCAGAATTCCCATGGTGGCTGGGATTCCAAGCTGGTATCTCAGATACCTTAAGATTCCAAGCTTGATATAGGCTACTGCGAAGTCTGTTTTTTCCATGTGTGGAAAATTGGAGTGTAAATATTCTAAAATTGGCGTTAAGCTTGTAAGTGAATTGCAAGAAAATATGATCGATAAAAGAAAAGCCACTGGCTTTACCTACAGATAACATGCTACCCGTACACAAATACAGAACAAACACCATTTTCCTTACAAAGCAAGAGGTCAGACACTACCTTGACATAGATTTAGGCAAAGTTCTCTTCACAGGCCAAAGCTCCATGCAAATATTTTCCTAAATTACTTTACCTTAGGGAAACCCAGTTCCAGGAGCAGCCTATCAGCCACAAATTCAATATACTGTTTCATCAGAGAACAATTCATTCCAATCAACCCCACAGGTAAGGCCTCTGTCAAGAACTCCTGCATAGTAAAAAAAAAAAGAAATTATTTTCCAGGAATATTTTCCCAGTTCACCATAATAATTCTGGAAGACTGAGTCACTGTGATGTAGTTGTTCATGTTGAATAAGAACCAGTGAGATCTGAGTTCCAATTCCACAAAGCCCCATATTTGGGGGGGCCATTTTGAATAGTTTTTCCAGCAAGGGCTACCCCATGAAACCTATATATATTTTTAAAAAAATGATTTGTGGCAGCTTTTAGAGAGTTCTGGAGCTGCTCCTAAGGCTTTGGTGGGATATTGGGGGAAGGGGAGAGAAGAAAGGGAGAGAGAGTTCTTCTCCACCAAAGCCTTAAGAGCAACTATATATAGTAAGTATTTACCTTAACCATTAATCAATTTGATTGTGGTTTGTAAACCATGCCTATGGTTTAGAATATTGTGTGAGCTCAGCCAATTATGCTTCATTCAGCAAATAACTGACCTGACCTTCATACCATACTTTTTTGAACAATCACAGCAGCAAATCACAAGGATATAAAACGTGGATAGAGCAGTTGTTTGCATAACACACTAAATCACAACTAGTTCACCACATTTTAACCTACAGGATTAGTTAACCCAATACAAATGCCACATTAGGGTGTGTATTATGCAAATTCTGAAAAATACAACTGAGTACCTCATATTAAAGTTCATCATAGGCCAAGTGGTCTTATAAATTATTTTGAGGTTGATCACAACTATGTCCAGGCAAAGGTGTCCGATCTCCTTACCTTTTCAATTTCAACCGCATTGGCAATGATCTCTTTCACCCTTTCCTCCAAAGGTTTATTCACTAAATGCTGAAAAATCAGGCAAGCAAAGTCACAGTGGAGCCCCTTAAAAAAATAAACAAGACAGAAACATAAGAACTTTTTTTGAAAAAGCAGAAGACTTTTTTTTAATGTAAGAACTACTTTTAAGGCTTTGCAGCTTATTTTTAAAAGTTAAAATAATCCACTAACAATGCATGTTAACAGCAACAATTGTGTTTTTAAACTTAAAATAAAATAAGATATGCATTAATTAATTTTGTCTATATAGATGTCTCCAGACATCTCTTGCCTAATTCACGAATTTGCTTTGCATACCCCTATTCCTTGTAAGTACAGTTTATACCATTTCTAATTCAGAAGTCATATTTATTCCCCACTCAATATCTTAAATTTAAGAGTAGTATGTTGGAGACTGGGAAAACATACAATCCTAAAAATGTTGGTAGAATTGGGAATTGTGTTTTCTCAAACCACAACATATTGTTGTACTACAAAAAATGATAGCATTCAAAATATTCTTGTTAACCAGCATTGTGGGGGGTTTTTCAGATTTTAATGGTGTATGAAACATCATCATGAACTTCATTACCAAAATTGTAATAATCCCCATCAATCAATTGCAAAAGGTAGCTTTACTTGGAATAGCTTACATCCTGCAACCATTCTCTAACATCATTAAAAACATCTGCTTATCCCAGGTCCTTGGAAAAGACTCAATAGCTGGATAAAAGTGCCAAAGCCAGTCTAAACAGCTGGCTGACTATGCAACCAGCCACAATAAATAACATTTGCAGACTGTGCAACTCTCAACAAATAAGAGAGTCTACAAGTAATACTGCTTCTCTGAAAGCATCATATTTAACCTTGAATATTTTTGCCCCACACCTTACTTCATCTCTGCTAATAAGTTCATTGGAGAAAGTAAGGCCTGGCATTAACCCTCTCTTCTTGAGCCAAAATATGGCTGCAAAAGCACCAGAGAAGAAGATTCCTTCGACAGCAGCGAACGCAACCACTCTTTCACCTGTTTCAATGAAATCAGAATCTGTTAAGTTCTCAGACAATTAATCAACCTTCAAATTGCAGAAAAGAATAAAACAGTGTTCTCCTATTTTACTCAGCCAGGGTGTGAAGTAAATGCATTTGGAGTGCAAAAGCTGGGAAACACTGACGAAACCCACAATCCTTCCAAATCTTAATTAAAGTGCAATCTCGCTAACAAGGAAAGAGCATCTACTATATCTTGTCTAAAGACTCTGGACTCATTGTCTCATTTGGCTTGTCCTGTTAATTCCAAAGAGATCTTTTCAGAAAACCTGTTAATTGTTTAATTCCCCAGAGGAATAGCTTTAACACAGAGACTTCTGGAATCTGCATATTCTTAAGAGGTTAATGTCAACTTCTAGGATCTAGAGAAGATTGAATAAATATATGTAAATATGGAATCTACTGAAATGGCAAAAGTTTAGTTCACTGTCATACCCTGTGGGAAGCATCCGATAAGTACAAACAGCACTTTGACTTAAAGAAAATAGGTTGCATATTTCAGAGTAAAAAGTTTTTTAAAAATATATATATATACGAATGAACGTTAGCAGGTTTCATCAATTTAGGATGGAAGCAAAAAGCTTACTGTCTATCTCTAAATGTATATTATTGATTATACTTGTTCCTGGAGTAGGACATACTCATATGCTTAGAGCAGGGGTGTCAAACTGCCAGCCCGCGGGGCGGTTTCATCATACCGGAGCCACGCCCACCCCATTGCCAGCAACGGCAAAAAAGCTCCGATACGTTGCGCGACGTCACATGACGTCGCGAGTTTGACATATCTGGCTTAGAGGAACCATCTACAGTTTTTATATACATACATACATATATATATACAATGGAGGCACCTACCAAAACTGGCTTCTCTGTCTGTTATCCACTTCATTGCCCAATCTGCTTTCTTCCTGACACATGGCATTGTCTCAATAGCATTAAATAAAAAGTCCCTGAGAGGGTGGGGAAGGAGGGAGGAGGAATGGAGGAAAACCAAAAGACTGTAAATCTGGGTAGTGAGACTGACACCAAAGCATAGGTCACTTGCTGTGACAAATTAGCTTACATCCAAGAATAGCAAGGATGCTTTTAACATAGCACCTTCATTTCTCACTGATACAGGATCTTCTGAAACTACAGAAACATATGCTAGAAATCTCTTCTGCAGTTTGAACAAAAATTTAAAATCAAACATTTTCCAGGAATTGCTACTTTAACACAAAAAGGATCTTCATATACTTCACCATGGAAAAAAGTGACACAACTATATGAGTTCTGAATGTTAAATACAAACAATTTTTCCACTTTCTTCTTCTCCATTTCTCCAGAAGGAGTGAAAAGTGAAAATCATATGCTTCCGTTTCTAATGATACCAGTTTGGGTTCATCATAATTAGTGAAAATAAGCCAGGGCCTAAGACTATAATTTAGTATTCTTAATTTATTTTTCATTCCTTGAAGCCAATGTAGTCTAGTGGTTAAGACACCAGGCTAGAAATTAAAAGATTACGAGTTCTACTCCTACTTTAGGCATGAAAGCTGGCAATCATTCTCTCTCAGCCCAACCAACCTCACTGGGTTGTTGTTATATAGAAAATAGGAGGAGGAAGGAATAGTAAATGTCTGACACCTTCAGTTATGTATAAACATAATAAAGATAGGGTAAAAACAAAATAAAAAAGTTAAAATAAAAAAACTAAAAATCAGCAAATACTGATTTTCTTAAGATCAAGCAAAAACTCTTCCTCTCTCCCTTATAAGCATATTAAAAAAATACAAACTTCCACTGATATGTCCTTGCAATGTTAAACCACAGTCTCCCATTACACCTAAACCAGACTATACATGAAAACTATTAAAAAAAAAGAAATATATAAGTCCTCTACATAATGGTAATACTTACGCTAATTACCTTTTCTCGGGATCTTTGATGTAGGTGTCTATTAACAAACTGTACATCTCAGAATGAACATTTTCTATTGATATCTGAAAGCCATAGAAACAGCGAGCTTCTGGGATCTGCACTTCTTGGCTAAAACGTTCTACCTGCCAACGAAAGAAGTCAGATATCTAAATGTTCATGTAAGACCAGGTTCACACCCTGCATGAGGCCATGATTCTTATAAAAATGACTGTTTTCTCCCAAAAGAGCATCTCTGGGTAAAGCGAATATGATATATACATATAGGATTCCCAAGAAAAAGCAGTTGAAAGTCAGTGTGATTAGTACAAACTTCATTAAAAGTTAAGTATTTATAGAAAAATAGCCACAATGTTCCTCATGACGGACATCAAATACATGCAAAGTACAATTACAAATAGATGTTTGACTGCATGCAGTGAAAAAGAAACATAACATCAAAATATTATAGGCTACATCACAGGAAGCATCTCACCAAGTTTTCATTAACAATTCCATCACTGGCAGCAAAAAAAGCTAGGATATGCGAAATGAAGTGTTTCTCTTCTGGTTTTAGGTTGTTCCAATGAACAAGATCCTTTGACAAGTCAACCTTTACAAAAAAAAGAAAAGAAATATACGGTAGATTACACACTTGAAATTGTCATTGTTTACTGATAATTCTGAAAAGCAAAATAAATGTCTAAGAGAATATACCCTATAATTTTAAAAGGGGCATTCATGGGGGGGGGGGCATTTGATAAAGTTGGTGGCTGCAACTTCACCATCAAAGTCCCACTCTTTTTACATGTCTTGTAATACACATTAAAAAGGGTGGAGCTTCTATCATACAGCTCTTCTTGCCATTCTGAATTTCTTTTAATTGCTTTTGCAGATTCTCCTGGCTTCTAACCCTCTTCTCCCATGTGGTGTCTTGTAATGTAATGGATTACTCTTAAATGTAATGGGTTATTATTACCCTCACCGTCCTCTGCAAGGATGGGTCTGTAGATAATTGGGAGTTATATCTTAATCATCTGGTGGTTACCTGGTGAGTATACACTAGTTTACTAGAAATTCTCTGCCTAAATTGACACATAATTTGCCTTTAAAGGAGAGGGAAAGACAGTGAGCACACATACAACTCATTGTATGATTTATTCCAGAAATCCCTTCTATCCTTGAACAATACCAGAAAACAAAAACAAGTAAACAAATTCCTCAAATATTTCATTGCTCATGCAAGTAGGCAGTGCATTTGTTTGTTTGTTTGCAATGGTAGCTGCCTTTTTATAATAGAAACTGACTCTTCCTTAAAAGCGTGTTACCCTAAATGTAAGGAAAGTATGTAAACTAGAATACCAGGTCAGTGAACAGAATTTTTTCTGCACCTTTGCTTCTGTCTCTTGGCTGCCTTATGGTCTAAATATATCAAGGACTTTTCAGTTGTTAGGTCTTGAGGGATCTACTACAGGGTTTGAGTTTCACCATATGGACCAAGGTGCAAAGTCAGTTTTCTGCCAAGATGGAAATAAAAGGATTACCTATGCTCTGGGTAGAAATCTGTGATTGCTACTACAAGCTGATTATACTCTTTCTGACAAAACCGTCTGGTATTCAAGCCATTTTCGTGTTCCTAACACTGTTGCTAGTGTTAGGCTAAGGGTGAATAATCCACATGTATCTTCCCAAATCCCATCTGAAAAATTACAGTTGAACACTTCAAGCCTTTACTTTTGACATTAAAACGTAAGGGGCAGAATGAATATTTAAGTCCTGCAGGCATCATTGTGTCATTGGTCACACTCTGATGGCCCCGAGATAGGACAGAAAAAGGAAATGTAGTCCCCAGACTGACATTGCAGCCACCCTTGGGTTAATGCTGGTCACTTGCTGCAACTTGTCTTGTGCAACTCACCTCTTCTACTGTCCAGAAAGAAGCCTGAGCCTGCTTGTACATTTTCCATATATCAGGGTATTGGATTGGGAAGATGACAAATCGATGGGGATTCTTCCTTAAGAGAGGTTCCTCATTTGATTTTAAGCCATTTTCAAGTCCATCTGTGGGCAACTCCTAAAGAAAAAGAAGAAATCATACATATGCTATTTTCAACAATATCACTGGCTTTCCTTAGCTTTCATCTATTATTAATCCAAACACCAATTATCTTAATCTTTTCTTTCTAAATCCAGAAACTATCCCTGCATAGAGGTTCTGAGTTGGTCAGATATTGATTTACTGAAAGACTATCTTGATGGGGACAACTTACACACCGAGTACAAGAACACAGCTTTCAGTTCAGGGAATGTGTGCAATGTGGTGAAGGATAACAATACCAACAACACAACTCTGATGTACACTTTTAGCACGAGCTTTCTTGTAGCACACTTGAGGAACTCACTTTATGCTGTAATAAGCCAAGCTTTGCGATCACAACTCCGATCTTAAAGCATTTGGGGAAACCAAGTCAAACCCAGGCATTTTCGATGTCTACTGTCCCATCTAAAAGCTGGTAGTTTGTACTATAGATACACAGCAGATAGCAGCTCAGGCATCATACTTAGAACCGTGTTAACAATTTAAAGCCTAAATAAGCCTTATGTCTGGGGAAACCCCTATAGATCATTTCCTTACTAAGGTCTTCTACATTCACCCAACCATTGTTAGGCCAAAATAACAGTACCATGGAGCTTTTTGTTACTTTAGTGAAGATTGGGTGATGCCCTGAAGACATGGTAAGCTGCTACTGTGTATTGAGCTTAGACAGTTTGTACTGTATATTTAACTGTGCTTTTACTTGCAGGCTTACAAATTACCCAGCTACCAAAGAATCGGAATCTAAGACCCAGATGCCTAGCTTTGAAGGCTGGTTGGAGTCCTTTTGGGGTGTAAGATGTTTGTTGCTGGATGGATTTGCAATCTTTCTTATTGTTAGATATTCTATTTTTTATTGTGTGTTGTTTTGCTTTCACGAAGTGAGTCAGGCAGCATCTAAATAAATATCTCTGATGCCCATTGTAAATAAAATATGGGACAAATGCATCATCAATCTCTGACCAATAGTACCAGACAGAATACTAAGTCATGGGACAAAACCCCCAATTTGGGCAGAGTTCAGTTACCTGGAACTGGTTAACATTGTCATAATTTTTATACCACCTCTGTAACTAAGTACGTATACAATTATGATGCCCGTAAAAACCAAGATCAACAGCGACTGCTTTAAAAACTATAAAATGAAAATATTGACTTTTCTAAAACCGAGCGGATGGAAGCCTATTGGAGCGCGAACAGAGGATCTCAAGGAGGGAGCGGAAACCCCATGAGTGCCAGCCAGTTTCTTGCACGTATCATTAGCCCAGTGTTTCTCAACCTTGACAATTTTAAGGCATGTGGACTTCAACTCCCAGAATTCCACAGCCAGCAATGCTGGCTGTGGAATTCTGGGAGTTGAAGTCCACATGCCTTAAAATTGTCAAGGTTGAGAAACACTGCGAAGTTAGTAGCCGAATCCCACGTACTGCATTCAGAAGTGTCAGAATGCTCGTAGAGATTTATCTCCCAAGAAATGGGCCAATCCCACCGCAGCGTTAGCCCCGCCTGACGCGATGCGCGTCACGCCGCTCTGCCGAAAGGGGCGTCCTCCAAAAGACCTTCGCCGCCGGCTGTTAGGCCTGACGGCGGCGCTCTACCCGCTTACCTCGCTGCTTTCCGGCCTGGTTGGCCCGTACGATCCAGGGCGAGAGCCGCGACGCTCGCTCATGGCGCCCAGCCCCGCTGCTCCCGGCGCCCTTAGAAGCCAGCGAGGGAGACGGGCGCACGCGGAAGGCTCGCCTGACCTTGGTTTGCTTCTCCGCCTCCTCCCGGGGCGGGACTGCGGGCGGCTGCGAAGGGCAAGGCGGGAACAGCGCCGAAGATACGATTCCGAAATGCAGCCGAACGAGACTTAGTCGCCAGTCAACTTCCTCCCTGCGGTCTGCGGAAATCGGCCTCTTGCATCTCCGCGTGGGCGCTCTCTTGACGCGCAGCGCCTCGGGCTAATGTCCTGTGGTCGCTGGCAGGCAGGCACGAGGATGTCTGCGGTGCTTGGGATTGTTGTTAATGTAGTAGTGGAGGAGTCCTTGCAAAATGGCTGGAGGTGGGGGGCTGCCTATTCATAAAATGGCTGCCAGAGCCCCATAAGCAGATACAAAATAATGCTTTTTCAGCATCCTGCTTGATCCTCCCTGAGCCCTGCAAGATACCATTCCAAAAAACAATTCTACTTTTTTTAAAGAAGGGGTATCGGGCCCACTGGTGGTCCAGACCTGTTCTTGCAAATCAAGATGATGCTGGAATCTTTGCTTGCACTTGCCCACGGTTGCATTTCTTTGAAACTTTTTTAAAATGTAAAAAGGTGGGACAGGAACTTAGAGGGAGACAGCAATACTCGTGTTGGTGTCTAGAAGCATTGCACCGGAGGAGGGCTTTCACTAACAGCAACAAAAGACACATTGAGTCACCAGTCCCATTGCAAAAGTCTTAATCTTCATGGGCAAACAGCAGAAAGTCTTGGCTTAACCATGAGGCTCAGCTGGTTTAGGGTTTTGAAAAATGATATAAAATGGTTCTATACTGTTGTATTTTTCTTGCCAGAAAAGTATCTGGGATTTACCACTTCAATTATACAAGAAGCAAGATACAATGTGCCTCTGAATACTATTTTCTAGGGAACATGGGACTTATTTGCTACATCTCATAGGCCAGGGTCTTCAAACTTGGCCCTTTTATGACTTGTGGACTTTAACTCCCAGAATTCCTCAGCCAGCGTGCCAAGGGCCAAGTTTGAAGACGCCTGTCATAGGCTTTATAGTGGTTTATTTAGCTTTTCCATTACTGGAAAAGGCAGATGAGGAGTCTGTTACGAAATTTCCCATTGGATCTGGAATGCTCTGAATTCTTGGGTCATGAATCATAAAGTCATTATGCCAGGTGAGAAGTGATATTTGCAAACATTTAAGAATCAGCCAAAAGTTTCACTAAAATTCAAATTATTTATTTAAACCAGATTATCTTTACTATGCACTCTATGTCTTGACACATCTGATGGTATACTGTTGTAGTGACAATTCTTGTCTGTTGTGTTCTGTGCCTTCTCTGGAGTTCAACATGTACAGCTGGGAGTAATCCAGCACAACTTTATGTTTCTATGCATGGAAAATATGGCCTGCCACTATTAATTTCCTTCCCTATCATTTACCTATTGTCTTATTTTTTACAGAAAGTAGATAAAGCTGTGAAGGTCTTAGAGCGGGACCTTGAAGGATAGAAGGAAGAGCCACTACCAAGGCTAAAATAAAACAAATGTGGCATAATCCCATTCCAATAAATAAATAAAATTATAAATGTATTTGAGCAAATGTCTCAAATGGGACATTTAATAAAGAGGGATGAGGGAAGCATATTCAGACTTGAAAGAGTATGGTAATTGTTATAAGGTTTACAATAAAGATAACTAGGTCTGTATGGTATTGGTTTCTTAGTCTGATCTAATAAGTAGCTCATCATGAAATCATCAGCTCATCATAAAATACATGCAAATGATATAAGATTTAAATATACCCTTAAAACAGCAATTAAAATAAATAGCAACAAATAAAATCACAGTTTTATAAAGGCATGTTATTTCTTAAAAATGTAGACTGTAAAGAGAGGGAAGGTTCCTTACCAAAGAAGTGAGAAGTAGAAAGGCTTAAGACTAAACAAAGGAATGTGAAAATGTCTTGGGCAGGTTTCATGCTCTGATTGATATCTTGGTTTGAATAAGCAAAGAATAGCATCTGAATTTATTTGAATTGAGGGTCTTGGAAAGGAAAGAATTTTCAAAGGAAGTTTACCAAGGTGTGCAGACCTTTCTTCTATTTGATATGGTATTATTAGAGGTTGAGATGAGTCATTTGATATGGGGAAAGGCACCAGGCTAGAAACCTGGACACTAGTTCTTATTCCACATTAAGCCTAAAGCAGCTGGATAGCCTTGGACCATTCACACATTCTTAGTCCTAGGAAACAGACAATGACAAGCCACTTCTAAAATTTTGCCAAAGAAACTGCAGGGACTAGTCCAGGCAGTCATCAGGAGTCAACACTGAGTTGGCACCAAAAAAAATTGAGGTTTAGATGTTACTTCTCAAACAGAGGTTATAGTGCAATATGTGTATTTACTCTGGTCAATTTCTGCTGTGCTTGTCAAGTTTTGCTTCCCAGAAGTATATCTTGAATTTGCTCCTATGTGAGAGTGATGCTTGACCATTTAGATGGTGTTAAAGGGGAATTGGAAAAGTTAAGGGACAACTAGGCTATCATCTGCTATTAATTTTGATGACTGTTTAATTGCCTGATCTCAAAAGGCCTTTAAATACAGCTATCAGGGAGCAGTAATAAGAAAAACAGATCATCTTTGCTTCTGAGTTTCCTGAATACATTTATTGACTATTGGATACAATGGGTCCCCAACCCCTGGTCCATGGCCTGCCAGGAATCTGGCTGTGCAAGTGAGCAAAGCCCCATCCAGTCACATGCAGGATCCAGGCAGTGTGAAACTATGCCCCCCCCCCCCAAGTCTGGAAAAACTACCAGAAGCATCAAGCTATCTCAGCCGTATTTTTCTCCACTGGTGCCCATTCCTGAGGATCGTTCTGCACACTTTGATACACAATCCAATGGTTAACTTATGGATTTGACTATTGCAATCTCCTTTATGTAAGTCTACCTCAGTATTGGTCTCCCCCACTTTTCCCTATGGGAAGGGTATCCTAATTTTTTAAGAAATGTGTATTGGCGTTGAACATATTGTGCTCAGTTATCACATCATGGTGCAAGGCTGAAATGATAAGGCTTTTTTAAAGTTGAGGGATTCTTCTAATACAAATCAGAGTATTTATCCTAATTTACCTAAAAGAAAAGGTGACTGGATTTTAAATTAAATTTTTAAAAATCCTGTGCAATTGTCCTGTGGCTTCCATAATTTTGTGACTCAACTTGGAGATTTTTCTTCCTCCCAAAAAATAGGTCAAGACTAGATTAAAAATTAGTATTGAGTAATTGAAGATTGAATTTAATAGTAAGATAATGCTAATCTATAAAATGTATTGATCCCTGGCTCAAAGTCAACCGGGGCCTCCATGATTGAGGGTGGAGTAGAACCTCAATCTCTGCCCAAGTCCAGTATCTTCCACATTGCACCACAGGGGCTCACATAGGCTTATACTAAATATTTGAAGATAATGGTTTGCAAAAGCTTTTACAGTGCTAAATAGAGTTGTTAGTGCACTAGCACTCAGCAAGTGATAACTTGCCTGAAAGACACCCTGTGAATTGGAGACCCACTGTAGGTTAGATTGGGAGGTTAAAAAAAATGGAAAGAAGATATTTCTGAATTGTTAAGAAAACAACAATTTTGTTGCATTTGTCCATAAAGTTCACCAGAAGTCAAATTTGACTTGAAAGAAACTTAATTCAACCTTTGTGTGACTTGTATGAAGAACACCTCCAAGGATACAATACTGACTGACCCCTAATGGTTTTTCTTAGCTTTTTTTTTTTTACAAAGGTATAAAAACTCAACCACTTTAAATGCACACTATTGAGTTTCACTGGTTTTGCAAAAGAATATCTGAACAGATTAAATAGATTTTGTTAGAAATTAAGAATTGTAAGAAATTTTTAATTGAAGATAGCTACATTTTAGGATATGCCATGAAAGTGTTACAATATTAAAATACTTATCAGCTGTTGAGTTAGGTACAAAAAAGGTTAAACGTTAAGCCTTCAATGTACAACTTGCATCCCCCAAATCCATCTTTATCCCCTCTGCCTCTAAATAGACATTCTACATGATTTTTAACAATTCATTTTTATTAATAAATGTGTATCTTCGCCTTTCCAGGACTCAAGGCAGCTTGCATGATTATCTCCATTTTATCCCAATCGAAACCATCCTGTAAGGGTGGTTGGGTTGAGCAAGAGTGCCTCTCCCAGTTATCCAGTAAATTTCCATGAAGGATTTAAACCTAGATGTCTCCTATCATAGTCCAAAGAGCTTCAATCTCTACATCACACTGAATGAAAGCCCAGACATCTTGAAACAAGCATACTTAGAAGAGAAAAAAAGAGCTTTGCCTATTATCCAGAAGGCAGCTCAGCAAAACACTTGTACCTTTACAGACAAAACCCTTACTGTAATGAAACAATGCAAAAAAACTCTTAATGGTAAAATATATGAATCTATTGCTACAATTAAGTGCTTTCAGAGGCTTCAATACCTTATTTTGTTTATCTGGTCAGTCTATTTCTATCTGGATTTAGAAAACTGGGAGTAAAGCATTTGTTTTTATCAATGCATCAATTTATCAATCAATTTATCAACTTTCTATTCGTATTAATATCACTTAGGGAAAATGATAAGAGAAATACAACAGACTAAAAACTATTTGAACTAAGTAAATTAGATGGGCTAATGATGACATGAAGTAAGTGGGGCCACTTTTTAAGACTATTTAATAAATAGTTTAATTAGGATACCACCACTAAACTAACTAGGAATTGGAAACCCTAACACAAATTTCATCAGTAATAATACATTTTATTAGTGCCTAGCCTGCTGTTTGAACAATTCAAGTGCTGGTTTATTTATAAAGCATAACAAAACTTAGTATATAGTGTCTAAAGGTTTACCTACAAACTAGCTTGATGGCTGATCTTCAGCTGCCTCCATCTTCTGAAATGTTAACAGGAATCAAGTGGCAGCATTCATGCTATCTCTGGCAGGTAGTAATATTGACACACATGTTGTGTTAAACTTAAGATATAGTGCTAGCAATCAGAGTAAATGAGGCTTTTTAATTGTTCATAAATCTGCATATTTCACCATTTCATATTTTATCTGTTTCTTGCAAAAACAAAAAGCTGGCCTGATCAATAGACAGTGGTGCTAATTAACAGATGTACAGAATAACCTTGCTTTGTCTCAATATTAGTCCAAAAGGCTAAAATGTGGGCAACATAAAGAAATTCTGAAGGTACCATAGTTTGTTGGGACACATAAGCCGTAGTGCTCTTATCGTTTCTTGTGCTTATTTGGATTGATTTCACAATTGGTGATAATCAGTTACCAAAATACATCTTGTTATAAAACTGAGGTTCCATGGATCAAGAAAGTCCCAAAGGACTTCAGAGGGTTACCATAGCAACTCAATTGTCATGATTTCAAGCCCATTCAGCTCAGTGGCTTGAGGGAAAAAAGTAATCAAAATCCAGCTTTTAAAAGAATATGATTATCAAAAGTCAGGTAAAATTCAAGACACTATTGGAAAACTTTCCTATGACTTTTCTTGCCATATAGTTAAAAGAAACTAATTTAAGCCACACAGTAATGCGGTGTACAATTTTAATAAGCATTTCTTATTAAAAGCTTGATAATGTTCAAATATACAGAGAAAAGCTATTTATATAGCTACATACACATTTTGAGTCAATGACTACAACATTAATCATTCTAGCTTTCCCCTTGCCATTAGAGTAACAACAAAGTATTGTTTGTGTGCATGTGTTTGTGTATATACACACACGCACACACTACTGTATAGGCCTTATGAATTTTTGTAATGTATTCTGCTGTGACTGTTGTAAGACAATTGTATTATATACAGAGCTATACATATAACATAGGGATAGGCTAGATATACACAGGTTATATATAACAATATTTTACAATATACACAGCCTTTCCTAAAAGGACTTCAGAGAATATTAACTTTATTATGCCTCAACTCTTCTGTGAGGTAGGTAGCATTTTTTTAAATTACAGAATGCAAGAGGCTCAGACATTATGAAACTTGCTATAAGCCAAGTAGCAAATTCAAAAACAGAACCTGAATACTATGCCAAACATGAAAAACTCCATCCTTATCCTTAAAAGGGCTGACATTCAGAAAGAATGATTTCATCAAAATGTGCAAGGGGAAAAAATAAAGCACCTATTTAATTTTTAAAAAACTGAGTAAGCCTGGCACAGCTTTTAAGAGAACAGTCTTCAGTCTTTATTTAAAAGAGGCTACAGTTAGGGTTTACACTGCTAGAATGCCTGCCAAAACAATAGATACTCTACAGAAGCAGGATGCTGTTTTCAAGCTAAGGCAGAAAGAGGCGTGAAAGTTGTTGGCATAGAGGAAGAGAAGAGGTGGTCCTTTTGGCAGAAATTCAGGCAAGTTCTTAATGATGTGCAATTTCCCCCTGCCAAAACCCCACAGAAAATAGACCTAACAAATTATACCATGAGATAGTAAGCGTAAAATAATAAAGAATCTTCCCCTTTCCTACAATATGTTAGTGCTCAACTAAATAGGATCTTAATATACTGAAATATTATGCACTAAAATGCTTTAATAAAAATAGCATTTTGTATGTGCACCACAATGCAGTTGGCAAACATTTGTGTGTTGAGTAAGCTATATCTGATGAAAAGATTATACTTTGTTGGATCAGGCCATCTTAAACTTTTCTGCTAACTGTAAAATGCAGATTGAACTGCTTCTATTTTAAATGAAGAGGAAGAGTAGTTTTATTCACCTATAAACAACTTAATAGATGTGATGTGCAGTAGCAACTAAAATATACAGGTCACATAAATAAAAACTATTTTTTCAGTATGACTTTGTAATTTATTAAAAACTGTAACAAGATACTTAAAAAAGGCTAGATACAAAAGTAGTTAAGCTGCTCACGAACATTAAATTTTTTTTCAAAATGTACCTTCAAATAATCATGATCTTATAAACATTTTACAGTTACCAGGTAGTGCCCAGGCTGAAAATTTAACCAGCTTGAGACACAGCAGAACAAGTGTCTGGATTTGAGCTGGAGGTGTAAGCCTCCTAACCGACTGCTCAAAGAAAGAGGGATACAAAATGTTGATTGTAAATGATTAAATACTGTGCATTGGCTTCCTTCTTACGTACAAAAAGAATCTCACTAAGGTTATACAGACTACATGCAAAACATTAATGGTGGTATTTATTGTGCCAGAGTCCAGTGCAAGCAGACAAAATTGCAATGGCAGTGGTTTTTGTAAGCAAACGTGAATGATTTCAACTCTTAGCTCTAACTGGCAAGAACTTTTTACAAGTTCAATATACATGATGCACAACTGCAGCCAACCACAAACTTAAACACCATTTAAAAAAAAAATTAAAATAAACCACAGGACATACTTCATCTTTTATTTTGAAATTTCCTATTCCCTCTATACAAGCACCTTTGCTGAAACACTTTCCAGAAAGGCAGCAGTGAATTATTTTTTTTTGAAGAACATTTGACATATTTCCACCGCTTTTGAAAAAGTTAAATCACAGTGTAATTTATATTGTTCTGCTGTCTTCTTTGGCTGGATTTGGCCAAGAAATTAATGACTAGCAAATGATCACAATCTAACATCGCCAGTGCTTCTTCAGCCCTTAGGTTGCAAACTTTGCTTGGGAATGTTGCATTTTATCATTGCAGTACCAGCAATAGGAGGGGGCATGACAGCATTAACTTTTCATAAACTTTTATGGACAAATGGAAACTCTACAAAAAAAATCTAGCTAGTAATAATTATACAGCAATACACACTTTTTTTAATAGTCTACACAAAACCAAAATTTTTGGTCTTAATGGCGAGTAGTAACTTCTGTTTAAGAATCTGTTTAGAAGAATAAAGTGGAACATAAAGGCGTGATATACACGTGTTTGCTGTAGGAAGGTGTTGATCATCTGGTGGTCTTATTGTGATGGATGGCATAGGCTGAAATCCTTCTTCACTAGCAGGTAATGATGGGCTAGATGTCCAAAAGTAAACCTAAGGACCATTAAAAAAAAACCTGTTAATTCTTCACTAAACAAATTCATACCCAATTTTGATGTTAATTATTCCATATTAATTAAGCCACCATGAGAAAAAACCTGGATAATGAAACATAAGTGAGAATAATGTTTTTTTAACTTGTCAAAGCATTAAAGGAATTTAACAATTAGATACTCAAAAGGTGTGAATTAGCTCCAAGGAAAAGAAATAATACTTACTAAATCTTGCCTTTCAGTCATACTCATCTTCTCTACTATGGACCAAAACCATCGTTTAAACTGCAGAAGTTTCTCAGCATTTTCTCCTATTAAAAATGAAGTCAAAGAATATTAAAAGCAGAAACCCCATGGTATTACTTTCAAAAGTGAATTCATGGAAATACTTGAAATATGCTAACCATGTACTAAATGCTACAGGGCTACTCTTTAGCTGGTCAGTAATACAATGTTCATTGTAAATTACATTTTGCATTAAGTGATCAGGTTTCAATTTTTCAAAAAATCCAAAAATCGTATCTGAAAGAAATAAACTGAACTATCATTTTTAATTTGTGAAGAATCTCCCCAGTAGGCACAGGATAAACACAACCAAGAAGCACTAGTATGTAAGGATTACACCCAACTGTTTCTATCCCCCAGAAGAACTTGGACACTAGTGAGAGATCATATTCCCACTAGGTCCCTTTCACATCTTCTCTAGAGGAATGAAATAGGCCAGCTTATACAATATTGGATAACCTTATATAACTTATAAAACATTTATTTTTTAATCAGTATGCAAAGAAGCTGATCATAATTTTATTATGGTGCAATTTAGAATCAAAATATATTATACCTGACTCATCATTGAAAGAAGTAAAGCTGATTAGCATCTGCACATTAACTTCACCACATCCATTGACTAGAAGCCTGAAATCTTCTGCTGTCAAGTCTTCTAATGAATTCTTTGGGAGTACATCCAACAGACCCTTCCTCATTGCCTGAAAAAGCCACCAGAAATAGAATTTTGGCACTCAAATGCACCCTGCTGTGTTACAATGCAACTCAAGATTCCTTGCTGTGATACACAAGTCTTGCCATGTTCTCATCATGAGCTGAAGCAACACCTTTCTGGAATAATCCTTTGCTTCACATCATCCACACCCAGAGATAAAATAGAGGAGGGGGGAGGGTTGATATCCTCTGTGTATTTACATGGTTACTATTTTATATTCTGGAATCAAGTGACCAGCTGGAATTGTTCTAAGCCTCAAGAAAACTACTTTGGTAAATTGGGCTCATAGAGAAGCAGAATATTAGCTTCTTAGCTATCACAAGTTTTGGTTCAGCTATGAAGGCCAATACAAATTTAACTGAGAATTGAGTATAATATTTTTTTTTGCAGAAACAGAATAGCAGAAAAATTAAGAATCAAATGGGAAATTGGCAGATTTGTTCACCCTTATTCATAACTGGATCAGGAGGAAGAACAGTGTTTTCTATGCTAATTCTAAATTTCATACAGATATATTGCTGATACTGAGAGAAGTATTTTTGTGACAGATTTTTCTGAATGTTTTATGAAATGTAATATTTCATGGACGGCTTAAAAGTTTTTTATCTTATACATTCAACATATTTCTTTAAAGATTACAGAACAGTACTAAGAAAAAGTTGAATCAAATTCCAAGAAGATTTCACATCACTTACATGTAGAGGTTGTTCTGCAACTACTAACATTCTATGTTCTGCATATTTACGAACATATTCATACACATTTTGAGGAGTGACTGGTATATTTACACCGTTGGAAATAAGTTCAACCTAGAAAAACAATGCAACACAGTTGTTTTTTTTAAATCTTATTAAAGGCTTCACAACCATCAGTTATTCACAACTCCTCTTAGTCTTGCTTCTTATTACATTTGTCACTAAAATTACCGAAGTATCTATGGATGTTAACATTAAAAGAGATTCTGAGGCAGTAACATTAAACACAGTAATTTGTGCCTACCTGTCCTCCACCTTCCTCTTTGCACAGGTCTATCGCAAAAGCTAAGTCCATTGCTGCAAAAACTGCATCAGCATCTGTACTTTGGGAAGCGAGGATGAGTTGCCGTAAACTCTCATACATAACCGGATCAAAAAAGGCAAAATCATGCCAGTTAACCTGAAAATAAAAAAGTAATCATTAAACATTTACTTGTGTTTCATTGTACAAGTAGTGCAATTAAGCTTATTGTTGGGAAATTTATAAGATTTTACAACTAATATTCTCATATCTATTTTAAGAACAATAGTGCATAGACATCTCCACCATTTGATCAAGAAGTTAAATAAATCACAATATAAGCACAAAAGTTGAAGAGCATGGGTTAGTTCTCAGACTGATCGTTACATCTGATTTGGGCTTATGATTATTTGGGTTTGTGACCTCCAGCAGACTATAATTGAAATTCTAGTTTGTTTTGAAAATAATGGCTTATTTTAGTAGTTTGATGAAATTTCTGCTTAGAGGATTATGAATGAAGGGCTTAGGAGACAGGTTATAATGATCTCACACAAAAAAATCACTTGATATCGTATTTGTAGATCACCATTATACCCAGAATGGAGCTTTTTGAAATATTCTTACCTTTTCTGGATAAAGTATCTGACAGTAAGGAAAGGAACAAACATTTTAAACATAAGGATGGAGGTTATGGGAGCAATGCCCTACATTTTTAGCTGAACACAAATTTCATCAATTAATGCAGCAGCCCTATGCTAAATCACTAAGAGATGCTTACCTTTCTGCCAAGAAGAACTTTTATTACATGTCGATTTAATGTAATTGGACATAGTTCATTTTGCAGCAAGCATAACCCTAGAATTCTGAAAATCATTAGAAAGCAGTTAATATTTTAACAGAAAATTGCTAACAATATCAAAATAGAAGTATTAAACAAGAGTCATTCTTTTCAAATTTTGGTTGAAAATCCCAATCTTATTACATTTAATATTATATATACATTTCGTATTATTTTTCTCTCAGAAAGCAATTCACTCATCTAGAGGGTATTTTACCTGCCAATATTTCTGAAGCAATTCAATCTGGCTTCTGTATTTTTGCCTGGCCTTGGTGTATAAAAACCACGTTTTCCAGGTTGATAAAACAGTGGTGCGTTATCATCACCATCATCTGTATCATCTAATTCCATGTCCACAACGCTACGACTAGAACCATGTCGTTTTCTGTTTTCCTTTTTTAAAAGAAACACACAATAGAAATAAAAAGTGTTTGTTTCTGTTAACTGACTTTAGTACTGAACTGTGTATTCAAAATATACCATTCAAAAAGATGATTTCAACAAATGCTACTAATTTAATAATATACGTCTATGTACTTATCTAACAGTTTCTAAAATATGGACTCTGCTTTAGTTTTCTGTGTCATCTCTTCAAGCAAATAAATACTAGAATAGTCTAATTTCTAATAACTAATTTCCAGATATGAAAAAAAAAAGATTTAGGCTTGTACGCTCTTATCAACTCAATAGAAAGAAAGAACAAAGGAACTAACAGTAATTTGTAAAGAAGTAGCATGCAAAATACTCTGAAATGAAACTAAGAAGAAAAATATTGTCTTAATGACTTTACTACATATCAACCCAGAGACAATTCTTCATCTTAACACAGAATACAGCTAATCTTATGCCACCTGCTTTCCTAGGTATAAGACTAAGATGAGTAAATGAGACCATTTCTAGGCATTGAAACTTGTTACAGATACTCTTCATTTAGTGATCAAGAATGGGACAAGTAACTTGAACATTAAGTAATGACTAAGTGAAATTTCAACTGTGCTTATAATTTTATTTCAGTTTTCCTTTGTTTTATAGATCTACAAAGGTTGTAAATTGAGGACTGATCATAAAAGTTACTCTTTCATCACTGTCCAAAATGTGAATGGTTCCCAAATGAGGCAATCACTAAACGAGGACTAGCTGTATGATCAATTTCCAAGACAAAATTGAGACTGTAAGTTACAAGAGCAAGTTGCAATAATATGCTGCAATGTACAGTCTCTTGTTCAGAACTCCAACTGCCATGACTTCATGGAATTTGAGAGATTCTTTTATAGTTGTTATTTAATTTGATGACTCTGGGAATACATATGATTTCTGGTCTTATGTATGTGATTAAAAGAATCTGTCATGGTTCCGACAGATGAAACTCTTCAAAAGAACTTCGAGGCATTGTTTACCTTAAAGAATCTTTTATTCGAGAAACAAAGTATCGGCACTACATAGTTGAAAGCAGAAACTAAATTCCCCTCCCCTGGATACAAAGTAACAAAGTGCAATTCTTGAAGCATGGGCTTTCTCCCCAGCTCTCCAGCCCGCCAAAACACTATCAGCTCTGGGCCCAATGTCCTTGGGTTCCCACGATTAAGTTATTATTGTTATGACTAGCTGGACTCTCATCCCTATTCCCCCTCTCAGCAGCAACTCATTCTAAAAGCAATAGAGAAAATGGCTGCATTTCCATCTGTTGTCAAAGCAAGAACATCCGATGTTAGTAGTGTTGACAGAATCTTCTTCGTAAATGAATTTCTCTATTTTAGATATTTCAGACATCTTTAAACAGTAAATTAATAAAGGCATGGTCTACAGATGTTTCTTACTTGCACTTTATCAGAAGAATCCAACAAGCCAAGGTCTAGAATGCTGTCAGCTCCATTTTCCCTTTGAAAAGAATAAAAACCAATTATATTGAGCCAATATAATGTTTAAGATAGAGCAGGGCTTTTCAACCTTTTCATAGATTGTACCACTTTTAGGATATGGCAATATTTGAGTACCACCAGTCCCCTAGCAGGTGGCCGTGGCCTGCTCGACACCACTCACTGGACACAGCTGACTCGAGACAGCTGGGTCACAACGGAACAAGTCACACTGGCTAACTTGATGTGGGGACAACTCGGTGCCCCACAAACTCGCCTCCCCAAACTGCTAGAGCTAAGCGTATGCGCACGCACAAACACATGCACACACACCGCATTCCAGGTTTAGGGACTTTTATCCACAAAGGAAAGAGGGAGCCTTCTCCCCAAGCCCAGGCATGATTGGCAATTTTCTGGCTCAGATGTGGATACAAGTCTCCAAGGTTGGAATGTTGTTTGTGTGTATATGTGTAAAGCACACTAAAGAGATGTTCTTTTCCCAATCTCAGACATCGTTGGTGTTTCCCTGTCCGGTGCCCCCTCCCGGCAAAGCAGGAGGTGGAGGATGTTTGCAGGAAGCAGTTTCTTCCGAGTCCAACTTCTATCTTGACAGATCTCTGGAGAGCAAGAGGCGGTGGCAGGGGAGCAGAGCTCCCGGGTCCTGCACAAGGGAGGCTGGCCCGTTGAGGAAAGGGAATTTCCATTTCCAATTGTGCGTGGTAAGGATGCTGGCTTGTTGGGGCAGACTTTCCTTACACAGCTCCCTTGCCCCCCCTCTGCTTCTCCAGAGATCTGCAGAGGAGACAGAGATGTGGAGGGCAAGGTACAGCCTCTATATTGGCCACTTCTACCTCTCCAAGCCCTCTTCAATTAAACATACATTATATATAAATTAAAACACAGCCCAAAAGAAAACATAGTTAAATCACTAATTACAGCTCTTCGCATGTCTTTTGGAAAAACTACCTTTATTGATGTTAGGAAGGAAGAGCAAATCTTATTAAGGAACTCTTAAGAGGAAGGGAATTGAAGACCCCCAAAGGTCTTGTTCTTTCTAATCTGCCTTCCCTTTGAGCCTTTAGTTCTCATTATTTTATTATTATGAATTTAAGAAGAAGATCAAAGGCCTCCATAGCTCAGGATACTCACCCTTAAAATCAGAACCTTTGATTCTCATCCAAGAATCTTCTTCAGCTCTGACTGGATGGTAGGGAATGGAAGGATTTATATTCCTTGCAGACAGCTGGTCATTTGCATTCTTTTAACGAGTTGTTGGAACCATTTGGAGGTTTACCTCTGGATCACTTGAATAGTGTAAATGTGTGTGGAGCCTTCTTGGCACAGGATGTTTTCTGCCTTGGCTCCACACACATTTGCACTACCCAGATGACTCTGAGGACACGGGTAAACCTTCAAATGGTTTCAACAACTCTCTAGAAGAATGAAAATGACCAGCTGTCTGCAAGGAGTATAAATCTTTCCATTCCCCACCATCCAGTCAGAGCTGAAGAAGCTTCTTGGATGAGAAGTGAAATGTCTTCAAAGAAAAACAAGAAAGTCCAGTTGCCTCCTGAAAAAGCACCTTTGAGACAACCTGACCTGGATGACTGAGAATCTCCATAGACATTATAATAGCAGATGTTATGTCCAAAATTTGGGATGATTTTTCAGCCATTTGTTTATAAATATGAAGGAGGTAAGCTAGATACCTTGACTTCTATAGGAACTCAAAAGTCAATCATTCCCATAGTTGAAACTCATATACACACTTTAATTCTCATTAATATTAAATTACCTTCCATGTGCAATAATGAGCTCCATAGCTTCATCCACTCTTGCTCGAAGAGAATCTTCACTTGCTAATAGTAAAAGCAGCTGTGCAGGTGACAATTCCAATAGCATACCTGTAATTTTGCTTGCAAAAGCCTGAAAAGATATAGATTTATATTTATTTTCCTATGTTTACACGCTTCCCTCTACCTGATTATTATACTAGATAGGCAGAAAAAAATCTGCTGTCTGTTTCCTGATATGTTAAAATTATGGGTAGAGAACCACAGGATAAATGGGATGGGATCTGGCTTCTATTCCAGACATAGAAAGGGCAAATCCAAATAGTAAAATATAATTTATTCTGAATTCAAATAATATTAAAAATGTGGAAAGATTCTTTTTCTGGGGTTTATCCCAATCACAAGAACAATCCAATAAGCAAATTAAACTAATAGATTCAAACTCAGAACAAATTCTGTTCTAACCTTGGATTTTTTTAGTTATCTATCAATGCTTCTGTATTTAGGCTTGCTTGTTTCCAATTTCAGCTTACAGCCATCCTTCTCAGCCCTTCTGATTTTTTGTGCAGCAATAATTAAACAATTCCTTTCAGATTTCCAACCGAAGCCTTTTCCAAGGATACATGCCACAAATAGTGACAATGCTAGTTAAATATCTACCAATGGCAATCTATTCTGTTCTTAGATATAGCAATATTCACAAGATCCATGCTAACCCAGAAATTTATTTTAATGGGAAGCTTTTTCAAACTTAAAAGCCATTAACCTGACATTCAGAAGAAAGGACGGCAGGTACAGGAGTGATCAAGAGCCATGGTGGTGCAATGCTTAGAATGCAGTACTGCAGGTTACTTCTGCTGACTGCTAGCTGCCAACAGTTTGGCAGTTCGATTCTCACTGTCTCAAGGTTGATTCAGCCTTCCATCCTTACAAGGTCGGTAAAACGAGGACCCAGATTGTTGGGGCAATATGCTGACTCTGTAAACCACTTAAGAGAGGGCTGTAAAACTCTGTGAAGCGGTATATAAGTCTAAGTACTATTGCTATTGCTATCTTGGGTCTTGCCCAGAGGAGGCATGTAACCCCCTCATGTGACTCATAAGGTAACATAGTCTACATATGCTACAGATTGTGGCATATTAAGGTAAGTTTTGTTATCATAGCATGTTCGACACCAACGTCAGTAAATAGATTATGAAATGTCCAAGGAGATATTAAGGCAGAGACTGTAAAACTCCCAAATAAAACAGGTTAGAATATTTTGTAAAAAAACAATGCCCTCCCCACCCCCTCCCCAAGTAGAGAAGCCCAGGCTCACAGGTTGCATTGCTTGTACACGGGGATAAAGTCTTTCGCCCAGGGCTTGTCGATGTGCTGGAAGAGGATCAGGGTCATCACTAGGATTTCCTTCAGATGCAGGTCGAAAAGGTCTGGTGTCAATGGACAGCTGCCTCCTAAAATCCCTTTAAAAACACACACAAACATTCTTTATCAGAAATTATTATTGTTCTACACACGACCAAGACATTGCATTGTGGGTCTGTGTTAGAGAATAAAAATGGAGTTTCTGTTCTGTTAAAAGGATAGGACATCAGTCTCTGCTCCACCTTTTGTCTGTGCTTCAATACAAGGAAGAATCTCTTGTTTATGTTTTTCTTTAAATCATTTTGAATCCTTGATTCTGTAAGATGTTTTAAAGAGGTATACTCTGTTCTGAAGTGCTACTCTGCTCCCTATTATTAGAAATTTGCACCAGAAAATTCATGAGCAAAATTTATATGTTAGAGGGACAACTTACCTGTCTCTGTCTCTTCGAGAACCAGTTCGCAACCCACTACTGTTTCTCCTCATTTCTCTCTCCCGTTCCCTTTCTCGATCTCTCTCCCCTCTGTTCCGTAATCTCTGCATTAGACCTGAAGAGACAGTCAAATTTGTACAGAATTTTTCCTATAAGAATCATAACTAATACAAAGAATCATGAGCTGCGAGATCTATCCCGAACGAAGCAGAATACAAAATTTTAAGTTTGGAATCTTTTTACATAATATTTAAGAACTGATGCAATAACACTTTTTCATCTAATTCTAAAAAACATTTTAGAAGACTTTTACCCTAGTTCAAAAAATATAATTCCTGAAGGAGAAAATGTGAAGGTATGCCAATCCTATTTGTGAATCCTTCCTTGCTTTATTCCTTGCTTTATTTATTCTCAAGGCCTTTACAATATAGTTAGTCCTCAACTTATGACCACAACTGGGACCAGAATTACTGTTGCTAAGCAAGATAGTTATTAAGTTAATTATACCCAATTTTATAACCTTTTCACCATAGTTGTTAACCAAACACTGCAGTTGTTAAGTAAATCATGTGATTATTATACAAATCTGGCTTTCCCCATTAACTTTGCTTGTCGGAAGCCAGCTGGGAAGGTCACAAAGAGCAATCACACACAACCCTGGGATGCTGCAACTGTCACAACTACATGCCAGTTGCCAAGCACCCAAATTTTTATTAGGTGACTGTGGCAATGCTGTGACAGTTGAAATGTGAGGACTGGCCATATGTCACTTTTTCCAATGCCATTCTAACTTCAAACAATTTCTAAAGGAATGGTAGGCCCAACTACATGTAACTGAAATAGAATAGGTATATTTCCCTACATACGTTATTTCTTTTTTCTTATTCTTCCTTTGATTCTTTTTCTACATTGAATGTTACTAATAAATCTCTTAGCAGCAGAGGTGTCTGCCCCTTTTATTTCAAAACAATACACATGAAATATGGGAAAAATTCTGACAATTTCTTCCTATTCTCCCTATTTAGTAGTCTTCTATAACTGATTGTGCAGAAATCTGCATTCCAGGTTAGCAAGGTTTTGTTTTTGTGTGCACACATAGGACAACTGTTATCAAGTGTGCAAAACAATATTGCTACATAATTTAGACCCCTAATTTGACCATTAAAACATCTTTTTAGACTACAGCATAAGCTTTTGTCCTTCTCTTTGCCAAATGCATAAATCTTAAATGGTGTACAAAACATATTCTTTGGGATACCTACTTGTATGTGTCCCCTTGTTGGCATTTTGAATACAATCTAGATTTGGCAGTTTCTCATTTGACAAAAAGGCTTGTGCAATAGCAGTATAAAAGCTTCGTGCCACACCACTGCCTTCTCCTGGTTCATCCTTAAATGTAACCTTTACCCTGTGGACAGCCATTGGAGTGGTAGCACATCTTCGACCAAAGTGATTGTTGAGTTGTCTCATTGTTTGCTGAATTAGAAGGTCTCTGTCCCGATCAACCTAGCAGACATATCAGAATAAGAACATAAACCTCTGAAGAAAAAGGCAAGACAAACACTAGTGTTATACGGCTACACTTCCTCTCCAAGTCTGTCCAGTAATATCTCTTAGCAGCATTTAACCAATTATTCAGAAAGTTAATATGACTGTGGTAAGAATGACCAGCTGTCCGCGAGCTGTTTCAGTAAAAGAATCAGAGGAATATGGGTTAGAAGAGCACTAAGGTGATATCAGATTCAAGATATTAAAACTGTATCATTAGTACCGTTTCAATATTTTTCCTTAACATAAAAAGTCACGCAGTGTAATAATAAACACCATCATGTCAAGAAATTGTATTCTGAAAAGATTAAAAATCAGTGCTATTAAGGCTGAACAACAAATTTCCACAGCTTAGTATCTCCCGAGATACCATTTAGCAAAATCAATAAAGGAAATATAATAAAAACTCCATTTTGAAAATACCCCAAATCCATCTAACTTATTCTCAAATTGAGACCGTCACCTATTGATTAAATTACTCTGAGTAAACTACGTACACGTAGTTTTAACTTTTGGGTTTGCTTGGTCCTTCCAGAATTTATAGCTGAAGATCAATTATAATTTTATTTATTTATTTCTATTCTGCCTTTATTATTTTTACAAATAACTCAAGGCAGCGAATATATCCAACACACCTTCCTCCTCCTATTTTACCCACAACAACCCTGTGAGGTGAATGATGATGATGATGATGATGATGATGATAAAGTTGGAAGGGACCTTGGAGGTCATCTAGTCCAACCCCCTGCTCAGGCAGGAAACCCTATACCATTTCAGACAAATGTTGGGCTGAGAGAGTGACTAGTCCAGGGGTAGGCAATCTTGGCTCTTTTATGACTCGTGGACTTCAACTCCCAGAATTCGTGAGCCAAGGTTGCCTACCCCTGGACTAGTCCAAAGTCATCCAGCAGGCTTTCATGGCTAAGGAAGGACTAAAACTCATAGTCTCCCACTTTCTAGCCTGGTGCCTTAACTGCTAAACCAAATTGGTTCTCTATTCTCAGCACATCTGAAATCTGGAAGTAGCACTTAGAATAAAGTGGCCCAGTTACTATAGAGAATATCATACAGGAACCACATTACACCGTTTTTATCTAAACTGTTCTGGTTTCCAATAGAATACTGGTCCATTCCAAGGTGTTAGCAATGAAATTTAACCGTCTAAATAAATTTTTATATTCAAGAGAGCAATTCTCTCTATATATACCTGACTCAGTGGCTGGCCAAGTAAGTTTTCCTTTGCTTGTTACTACTGAGAGTTATATGCATTATATGGAAATGGGAGAAATGGACTTCTTGACTACAGCATCCTTGTTCTAGAAAATTCAAGACTATTTAGAGTTGTATAGTTTTCAATAATCCTAATACTGATTGTTATACCCCTTGGCAACTTAGCCAATGTCTAGGTTTCCTGAAGGTAGCTTAATGGTGTTTTGATATTGTTGACTGGTATTTCTTGATGAAATGCAGAATATGGCTTGATACGTTTATGCTGATTTGTTTTATTCACTGTCCAGCTTCCTCAGAGTTTCTAATTTAATTAACATCCTAACCAATTGTTAATACTGTGAAAAATACACATACACACACACCCTATAAAACCAGAATTCAGCTAGTCTCAGTGGCATTATCATCAGCAGTCTATCATCTCACTGATTTAAATTGGCTTTCAGCTTTGTTTCTGATGGCTAGATAACCGTTGTACTGTCCTTTACTATAGAACAATATTTTATTCTATCGCGTTTTTATTTAAAAGATAAACAATTTTACAACTTTTATTGGTAAATTTTTTTCTGACATAGAGAACTTTTGTATACATGTGTAGTCTGTGATACAAATCCCCCCAAATTCTTTTTCTAACACATTTTTTCTTTGGCTAACTTGTTTTAATGCTGATTATGTGGGTGTGCATATGCAGATTACTTACTTCAAAAAAAAAACAACCCAGATGTTTGTGGACTCCATTCAATATTACTTTCCATAATGTGGTGGAATCCATTATGGTGGATTTTGCTAATTAACCCACACAGAAATCTGGTAAATTTCTTTTACCTCCCTAAAGTCTACCTATTCTGTCTCTGAAACGATTTTGGATGCTGAAATGAAAAACAGGATATTCCACTACATGCCATCTTTTAAATCAAACTAAAATAAGAAAGATCAATTTCATTACCTCTAATGTTAAATCCCTAGACTGCTGATTTCTCAGCTTTTCCATTTCTCTGCGGAATTTTGATTCCTTCACTTCAAAACCACCTAATTCAGTCAAGATCTACAAAGATAATGTATGCATTAATAGAAGAAAAATCCCACAATACAACCAAGCAGCCCTTCAATTAACAAAACAAAAACATACCGATCCAGGTTCTGCTCCTACATCTTCCATGAATACTCTCCCAAATAACTCTAGAGAAAGACGCCAACGTCCAAGCAGCATATCATGAGAAATTACCATTCCCATGAAGCTACATTGTGGCCTGTAAACAAATATACAAACAACAAATCAAGAAGGCAATCCCTTTTATATACCCCCCAAATCTTTTTTGACAAGATTGATGAAACATTTTCCTACAAGCCAGATCAAGGAGTGTTTTAGCCCAAGCGAGACAATGAATAATATTTAAGAAATTACTATTCCTGCCACCCGGTTCAATGGCAAACAAAGCTGCAGTTCAAAATTGCTTGCCAAATCAAACCCAAACAGTGGAGAATCTCTTGTTGAAAATTCAACCAGTTCTTTTAACCTTTGCTTCCAAAGCCCATTCTAATAATTGCGTACTTAGCACTATCACTGAAGAAGGAAGAGAACCAATTAATCACGTAGACAGGAAAAAGAACAAACTAAGCAGGGAGCTTGTTTTATATTAATGATCATCTGCTGGCAGCTAATAATAAAGCATTTGCCTCTCTTTCTCAAAAACAATCTCTCCCTTCCTTTTCATATTCTCACAGATATACAATATGACTATGCATCCCGTGCTTCTCATAATCTCAATATTTCTCTATCCTCATACTTGTTTTTCTCTGCCGTTAAGTCTTGAATTCTCTGATGCTGGGATAAGTCTACTTTTCTTTAGAAATGTCTCACTTCAGCTTACCTTTTTCAATTCCTCCCAAGCCCAGTCTCTGTGCTGCTGCAGGAAGTTGCAGACCTTCTTTCTACACTGGAAAGACAGTAGGATCTACAACTTTCCAACAGGCACAGAGAGAAGTCTCTGTTATCATTCTGAAACTACACACTGGACTGCATAGGGATGCCCAGGAACAGTAGATGCCACGTGTTCTTCCTCTCTCTTTTTTGTTATCTAACTCAGCCTTCAACTCCCAGTATTCCTCAGCCAGAGAACTTCCGTAACTTCACTGTGAGTGACATCTTTACATCTTCTTTAAACAATGCTACCTGAAGGATGTTAGAGGAGGTCCTTCACTTTCAGTTAGTCCAATCTCTGCCAGTAAACTGCTTTTCAGTTGTGCTGCAAGATCGTGTGCGGACGGCCCCGGCTTTGAGCCTTCTGATTCTTCTGATGGCACATTTTGTTCTTCTTCTTTCTTCTGCCGATACTGCATGCTCATCACGTTTTTTAAGTTGGCTGCATAGGACATCTTGGTTGGAAGAATCTAAATGAAAAGGACATTAAAGTGCTTTTGAAATAATGCCATACACTTTCGGGACATATTCTTCAATGTGGTTCTGAAAAGTCCAATTTAGCCAGAGTTATGCGGATACCTAGCTCTGGGAAATGTGGAAGGAATGAAAAGAAAAGAGGATGACCAGGTGACCAAAAGATGGGTGTACTTAGTTACAATTGCAATAGTAAAACCTGCAAGACCAGGTTGGGAGCCAATCGTCATGGAGAAATCAATGTGGTTGCTAAGAGTCGACAGCAACTTGAATACACATAAGCACAATGGCATATTTCAAAATAGCATTTTGAAACCTATCAAAACCTATGTGTGATAGAAAGTACTTTTTTTCTACTCACAAGTGTTCCAGAAGTTGCTCCTCACAAGGAGATTGCAAGACAGAGTCGTCTTTGGCAGATTTTGAAAATGGGAGATGACAAAATAGCTATGCTGCACGAACCGCCATCAGTGGTTTAAAAGGACACTAAGTTTGCATACTTTCTTTTCTAATCATATTCAGAAATTGCTTATTAAGTAATTTACAATTATTAGAATCCTTTGGATCAACAAGGAAAGAATAAATAGTTTAAGAAAATAAGATTAAATTTTAGATTAAAAATATGTGTTATTATTTCTGGTAAATCTTAATGGACTTTTTATGACACCAGGGCTCAAATTATGGATATGTTTATAAAGTGATGGGACATGGTATGAAGCAATCATAGGTTGTAAATTAAGAGGTGAAAATATAGTAAAACTGTTTAACTTGTGATGAAGGTTGGAAGTCACTGCTTTATATATTCTTTTTCTTTACTATATTCTTACTTTTCTTTTTCTCTCTTTCTAGTCTGTAAATTTTTCCTTTCCGTTCTTCCGTTTTTAAACTCTTCTTTCTTTTATTTTGTGTTAGTTTTTACTATTGCAATTATACTCTTCAATAAAATTATTTTTAAAAAGAAATCAAAATCAACAAGGTAAAAACAACACGGCAGTACCTCCCATCAGAGTAACAATTATAAAGAACAAAAAGAAATTGTCTTCTAATCTTCTACGTCAAGGCAAGGTTCTCACGAGGTCAGGAAGTTAACAGAGAGTGCAGAATAGAGGAACGCACACACAGTGTTGCACTGATCTTTCTGGCACAATAGCAATGGCAAGAGAAAAAATAAGAAAGGGAAGGGGAAAAGGCTATATGAATTATATAATACACATAACAAATTCATACCTCGAGACAGTTTCTATCCATGGTCACTTCTAATAAACACTTCCCGCTATTGGCAGATGATGAATAGAGACCTTGACTTGGCCGACCAAACAAATCTTCTTTTCTAGCATTTGGCTGAAAAACAATTTATCCATGAATAACAATATTAGTGCTAACAGTGAAATAAATGTAACATCTTGATCATTTAACCAAAGGGTGGGGTGGTGGTACTGACATATCTTACTTCTGTTACAAATTTCTCCTGTGCTATTCTGCTTCATTCCATGGTTGAACCATAAATCAGAATCAATATTAAGGATAAATTCAAGCTGGATTTCAAATTAGTTTGAAGCCAGCTTCACAGTCCTATTTAATAATATATTCTGGTTGTCATTAATTAGCCATAAGTGAGGTGAAGCATACAATTGTAGTCTGGATTCCCTACATCTGCATGCTTCCCAGAAAGTAGAGGAATAAATTAGATGGAAGATGGAACAACCACTCAATAAAACTCATTCTGGAAGATATTCCACATGGGTTTGCCCAATCCGGTATCATCTGAGTAGAAATAGGATTCTCTGACATTCCCCACCACCACTCTCCCTCAATCATACCACTACAGCCTAATTATCTTCAAATATACCCAGTTATGAGGTTGCTGGGTTCTCCAGGCCTTAACCGATCTGAATTAAACAGGTTGTGTTAGCTCTGAAACTGCAGGCACACACTGCACATGAACATTTTGTGTTGAATTTATCCTCAGGCGAGATACAGATCACAAAGCCCAGATACAAGGAAAAATGATCAATCTTTTCCATTTGTGTCATTGTCTAACTGCCTGGAAGATAAGCTGCTAATGTTTCTTTTAAAGAATTTTGTAAAGAAGTTTGCCTTTATGCAGATGGGTTAATATGTATGAAAGCAGATAGAATGTTGGAGATAGCATCAAAAATGTGATTGTGTACACACATAATTAAAGTTCATACAAAAGTGATGTAAATATTAAAAAACACTAATATATGTTGGTTTGTCTGGCCTGCTGTTGAGGTTATCTGTGCATGCTTGATTCCTCTTGCTATTAAGAATGCCAGAATGGTCTTCCACGTTTCAACAAAAGTACTATTGAAATGATAGATCTTGGGGAGGGAAAAGACATTTTATGTCACCCAATATGCTTCTGATCTCTCAACCTGTAAAGGCCACAACAGTAACATAACACATCAAGTAAATGTTCTTAGCCAAGGTTACCTGTAACAGATGAGGCTGGTCTGCCAGAGGGATGGCCTCCGCTAGAGGAACTTCAAAAGGATTAGGTGGAATACAGCCCAAGAATGTCATAGAATCTGATCGACGGAAGAATGGGTGATTCTGGCCTGTTTCAGCTGGAAGGGAGTCCTCATCCTTGTCATTAAGTGTAGTACCTGGAAAGCAGAAATGTGAAGGAGGGAAAACCATTCAATTTTGGAATTGAATTTTGGAATACTTGGAAATAGCTAATTATAACTAATTATTGATATTTTGTAATCATCTATCAATGTGCATTACTATTTTGATACACAGTTCTCTTTCTTCTTGCATTTCTTTACTATTTCCCCCCAAAAATATGTTCTATTAGCGATAAATTTCTTCTAGATAATTTCCTTCCCTTTTTCATACACCAAGGTTGGTTAAATGTCTATGGAGATTCTCAGTCATCCAAGTCATAGTTATCCCAAAGGTGCTTTTTCACAAGGCAACTGGACATTTCACTTCTCATCCAAGAAGCTTCTTCAGCTCAAGGATGGTTTGAACACCAGTAGGCACAGTTATCAAGATCTTATTTCTTTTCATAATGAACACGTATCTCCCAGGCGACAAATTGTTGTTGTTGCTGCTGTTATTAATATTAATATTAATAGCATATTATTACTTCTAACTCATAGTCAACTGAGTTTTTCAAATTCTATGCCCCTAAAAGGTGAGAGGTTCGATTAAGAATATGTAGGCTGATCACATAGGAAGACCTTGGAATACAGATAAAAGTGAACATTGGAGTCTAGGAAAATGAATTTCCAAAGTTCTGGCTTAATCCATCAGAGATTCCATTTCCCCATATTTTAAGTGAAGAAACACTCTGCATGAACAACCAGGACTTAAGTCTGTAGTTATTCCCATCATGCTCTGCAAAATTAATTTTTCTGAAAGTAAGAGAGTGAAGGAGCATAGTAAGATGCTCATCCATGCATATTAATATTATTCTTTCCAAAAGGGGAAAAAATCCAAACCAGTAAATGTGGATATAGGAGACAACAAACTTCCATTACTTCTGTAAAGTTAGATGCTTGGAAATTACCTATGGTTGCTAAATGATCGTGTGTCAGTCTGTATTTGCGCAAAACATCACTAAAAATGTTTTTTCCTTTAGTGAAACAACATAATTTCATTCACTACAATAATATGTCTCAATACTTATACAAAAATGACAATACATTATGAGATGACTGTTTTTATTTTTGAACTGTAATTCTACTATGCTAAATGGAATAATTAAATTATTTCTAAAAACAGTTTATTTTTAATTTATTTAATTTAATTTATTTCTAAAAATAATTTATTAATCTTAACAATAAGATTCTTAATCCTCAAAACAAGTCCTTAAGGCGTGCAAGGTATAAGTAAGTCTCCATTCATTTTCTTTGCTCCCCAAGCCATATTAATACTAACTTTGATTTGTATCATCATCATTTTCATGTTCTGAATCCTCATTGTCCAGGCCAAGTTCCAAAAGCTCTCGAGTCCTAAACAACAACAACAAAAGGTTCCATTTTAGCTAGCCAAGAGTAAAATTCAGCAAGCTCTGTCAGATCTCTGTCAGAACAATAAATCCAGAAATCAGTATTTCCAAGCTGTGATTAGCCATTGTTATTAGAAAGTGGACTACAACTGTAACCCAAGAATCCCAGGAAGTATTCTACTTTCAAATGAAAACCTATGTATAAACAATTTAAGATGATACAGTTATGACAGTTTCTCAAAAATCTTTCAATATAAAGGGAAAGACGCTTGCCTTATTTGTGAATTAAGTGCATCTGTTAATCTTATAAAAATATAATTATATAATTATGTATGTCTGCCACAAATGCATGATATATCCTAAAATATGTATTTAACCTTAAGGAAAGATAAAGGAAGAAATACAACTTGCTGCTCAACTAGCTAGTTGTCTATTATTGATCTGGTTTCTACCTCTTCCGTTCCAGCTGAGGCGTATCCAAAGTTGTTTGTTGGTTCATTGCTTTAATCCAATAAATGAGAGCTTGAAAGACATATGCTACATGTTTCAGTGAGCAGACATCCAAAACTGGAAGAACATCAGAATGCTCATCATTATGGGAACGCATCAAGGAGAGGGCATAATTCAAGAAATCTCCCCTTGCAGACATCATCCCCTGTCGAGCACTGAGCAGTGTAGCACGCCTGCAATTATAAGAAGTATCACACATTCTACAATTGCTGAATTTATGTAGAAAAATCACGGTTAAGTCCAAAATAGTATCACTTAGTTAGCATAATATGACCATACTATAATAAAAGTTATACGTCTGCATATAAATTGCTGCTCTGAGTTTTTTGGCACAAGCATATTACTTATAGAGTTGATGTTTTTTTAACATACTATTGTTAACATACCGTCTACCCTCCAAAGTCCTTAGGCTGGCTTCTTCACGTGCTGTCATCCTCTCTCTCCGGGTTGAGTTCTGGGATGCATGAAGAGGATGGTTTGGATGGCCAGGATCTCCAGCAGAGGCAAGTGCAGATCCATACCGCAGCTGAGCTTCGGTGGAGTCCATAATGCTCACCATCCAATTCCAAGTGGGAATCAGTTTGTCTTCAACGTAATTCTAAAAACAATATTATTACCCATTTGTTACACACAAATAATACAGATAAATAATAATTTTCCTAATAATATTTCTTTTTTACATTTCTGGAAGCACTGGATCACTTCTCAAATTTTCCTTTGATTAACTTCCCGATTTACAAGCAGCCATTTATCATATTTTTGGCCAACCAAGAAACCAGAGATTGGAAAGAAGTATAAGGAATCTCTAACTGCAGTTTAAATCTGAACCACAGATCCAGTCTGAAATCCCATGCCAGGTTTTCAGTTCCCCTCTTCCACCCCAGACACACACACAAATGTAAGCCTCCTGCTAAGATTTTACCCTTTGAAATGCAACAGTGAGTGCAAAGTAGCAAAAGAAGAACAATGACTGGAAATGTTTGTCAAGCATTCTTTGTCATTCAATCATTCTGACTGAAAGACCTTAGGGCTTATGCTTCCAAAAAGTTTTCAAAATAGGTATGCAAAACTGTTGGCAGAATGGGGGTGACTGAAACAAACTAAGTAAATTGCAGGTGCTAGAGAGCACAGCCTGGTGCAAGGAATGTCCCTTGTTAATAATGAGTAGCATCTTTAGCAAGCTGCCTGATTGTCTCCCTATCAGCACATGTATTTTCCTCTGCACAGTTACAGACCATGGAGTCCTACAATTATCTACATCAGTCTGCCTTTGATTTCTGTCATCCTTTGCCATTTTGCAGAGCTGAAAAGTAGAAGACAGCGATACCTTTTAGTTCAGTGATGGCGAACCTTTTAGAGACCGAGTGCCCAAAAACTGGCCCCACCCCCCTGCCCCGCCCCACCTCACCCTGCCTGCCCGCAGGGCCACTCACCACCTCCAGGGCCCGCCGCAGATCACCCAGGCAGCCCAGCAGCGCCACGGCAGCCACGCCCTCTGCCCACGCCCCGCAGCATCAACTGTGCACGTTGGGGCGTGAGGGCAGAGTCTTGTCTACGCTGCCTGGCTGCCATGTCCTTGGCTGCGCTGCTCCGCGTGGGCCACGCTCAGGGGCAACTCTCCTCCAGGGAGGCTGCTGGTGAGGGGGTCGTGGGCGGAGGCAAGGCTGGGGCAACAGCATGTGTGCCCACAGAGAGGGCTCCGAGTGCCGCTTCTGGCACCCGTGCCATAGGTTCGCCACCACTGGTCTAGTTATTTGAATGAGCCAAATGTATGTGGGAAGGTTTAGGATCATGTATTGTGTGCATGCTTGTATTTGGGCATGTCCATTGCTGGTATATGGATCCAACCTATTTTGGCAGAGCTTTAGGAATTTCTCAGCTATAATGCAGGGAGGAAATTCCTCCCATTATTTCAAAACAAGGCAAGATGCATATAGAGCAAATAAGAAAAATAGTAATAAGAGGCAAGTAAATAGATATTGACCAAATGGGTAACTATTTACTGAGAAAAGGAGTTATGAGTTGGAATGAGAAAAGGGCAGATTTTTATTTTTTAAAATATATATATATATATAGCTAGAAATCAGCATACTGCATTGTACCTGTAAATTCACAGCATCCTGGTATGTCAGCTTCACTGCAGCTGGGATTTGGGAGTATACCAAATGATTGTATTTGGGAATTAGTCCCATAAGATCTGATATTTGTCGTATCACAATACTGTACGCCCTTGCCAAACTGCTTGCGGATGTTAGGTAGCTGCTAGCATTGCTCGCTTCAAGAGCTGCGGCTGCGGCTGCTGCACTGGTACTGATGGTTCCGCTCCGACGCAGGTTGGATGGATCAATATAAATTAAGCCTGCTGAACTAGCTAAAGGGAGGGAAAATAAAGAGCATTCTGGGAGGAAGAAATAGACAAAAGCAAACCCAAGTATTTATACCAAAGCACAACCTGCTTGTAAGCGGCTCTTAAACAATAGAAAGTACCACATGACAGGTAAAAGATAATTCTGCAGGATGACGCCACGTAAAAATTTGCACCCACATTAACAAACATCAAAAAAAACAACCTAGTGAATCAGAAAATGTCAGAATAGGAATTTAAAAAAAAAGAGTTTTGAGATACCTGCTGGAGCAGAGGTACTAGATGGCGCAGTGCTAGTGGTCCTCTGATTCTGGGTGTTGCGTACAGCCCACTGCATGGAGCGGGGGGCCTGGGCTGCCCCATTAGCATGAGAGCTGCTTGTTGTCCGCTCTAGGGGCTCATCCAGCATAAAGGTTTCTTGCTCTATGTCATCACTCTGGCTGCTGCTGCTGTCTGAATCACTGGTATCATTTGACTGAGAGTCATCCTCAGAAAAAAAAGCTGGTACGCTACTAGCTCCTATGAAAAAAAAACATATACCCAAAAGTTGATTGCTTCACATTTTTAGGAAGGAGCAAATCTTCTAAGGGCAATTTAATGGGTTTCTAAAGCAAAGACAAGCCACTCAATTGAACAATTGAACTTCAGTCCCACTAGCTTCAGTGAGTATTTTTAGTGATATCAAATCACTGAAGTCCAACATCAGGAGAATACATGCTGCCCAATTTCAACTGACCAAGCCTCATTTGCTCCAATTAGATCAGGGGTAGTCAACCTTGGCTCTTTTATGACTCGTGGACTTCAACTCCCAGAATTCCTGAGCCAGCTAAGCTGGCTCAGGAATTCTGGGAGTTGGAGTCCACGAGTCATAAAAGAGCCAAGGTTGACTACCCCTGAATTAGATTGACCTTGTTTGGAAAACCGGAAATTCCTATTTCCAGCATGTATGATGAAGTCTTTATTTTAAAAAATATAACAAAAGAAAACACTCTGTTTTTGCATACCTTACAACGTACAATTTATTTTTGCATTTATATTCAATTTTCTAGTATAAGGAATATACTAGAGGCCACAGGGCATATATAGATAATATGCAGACAAAATATCTCTCCACTTTTCAAACAATCTAATTTAAAGCAATTCTTATTCAGTGTCTTCAGGGCATCCTTATACCCTAGATAATATTCAGACAAAATCTCTCTCCACTTTTCAAACGATCTAACTTAAAGCAATTCTTTATTCAGAGTCTTCAGGGCATCTTTTTATACTAGATAATATGCAGACAAAATATCTTTCCACTTTTCAAACAATCTAATTTAAAGCAACTCTTATTTGGAATCTGTGGGGCATCTTTTTACCCTAGATAATATGCAGACAAAATATCTCTCCACTTTTTAAACAATCTGTCAAACGTAAAGCAACAGTTACCCTGATTTTTTTTCAATGTACTGTATTGGCATATCCCAAGAAAATGAAGCCAACACAAAACACATTACCTGCTTCTGATCCTGCCGTAGCTGCGGTGACAACACTTCTGCGCCCACTAGCATTATCCTGGTTGCTGTGATTACTCTCACTGTCACTCTCAGTTTCTGCTGCTGCTAGTAAGTCCAATTCCATATCGCTTCCTAAAGGTAAGTATAATGAAATGTATGTAACTATTTTAACACTGTATTTCAGATTACAAAATAATTCAGATTCTTCAAAACAAACCTAGTTTAAAACCACACCCACTATTTACCATCACACTGGAAATTTGTGTATTTCTTCCACTGTGTTTCACCGTGTTTTGCTTGTAATAAGAGGAGTTCTCTTAACCCTAGCTGAACAGGCTGGAGAGGTGCTGTATGGTAAAATATGACCTTTTCAATGCTTTTGATAGATATGCACGTTGCATTATTATTTGTACCACTTTTGTGATGAAGTAAGATGAATTGTGGACTCTACTGCGTTAAAATAAAAGATAGGAACATTTTGCAATCTTTTATTGAAGAAATGAAATAAATATGAAAGGTCAGTTCTTATTAACTTATAATAGGACTAATACAAGGATAATTTATGCTGCACTTTAACACACTTGCTAGAAAGTAAACCTCAATGAAAATGTTAGGGCATTCTTTGGGTAACCGCGAACAAGGCCATATCTGTGCCTAGCCTCAACCAAAGGCAGAGATAAAGCATACCATCTTCATCATGTTCATCATGCTGGCCTTCGGCTTCCGCATTTTCCTCACCATGTTCTTCTTGTTCATCATGGTGATCTTCTTCTCCTGCAACTCCTTCAACTACTTCAACCTGGCATGAAAGAGTATTATATTAAGTCACACATATTATGACCTACAACTTACTGTATATATAAAACTGACCTTTATGGATAATTTATACGTATTTTTTATTATGTTCAAGAACTGCCAAACAGAATTCCCCAAAGCAAAGAGAAATGAAATGCAGACAATAGGTCAGACTGTTCTTTTTAGAGCCCAGAATACTTAGAAGTCAACAGGACAATGTTTCTAGTATTCCATATTGTTCTCTACAAATTTAGATGTGTTTATGCAGGACAGTTCTAACTTTACAGGCAAAAGTGTGCATGCTTACAAAATTCACATTCTTCTAAACCAGTATTTATTTTGAAATACATAATACACTGTGTATTGAAAACAATTACAATAATAACCTCTTCCACATCTGCTGACACAATATCATCTTGTTCTTCGTCTCTGCCACGAACTGGCTGAGACTGACTGATCCGTCTCTGCTGTGGATTCCTAATGATATAGGAGGACTGTGACTGACTGGAACTGAAAAGAGAAGGGAGAAGAACGCCTTTTAAAAATACAAACACAAAGCAATGGTAAAAATAATTTTAATATCAAAAATGAAACAGATCAATGAAAAGTAAATTTTCTATAACTATTTTTATTACCTAACCGACTTTATATGCCTGCCCAAACTCTGGTGAGTTAACAAACTGGAAAACATTTTTTAGAAAATTAAAACCAATAAAGCACTGTTGGAGACACTTAGCAAATTTCTAATCAAAAACAAGATGGGTTCACCCCACAACTTCACTCAATGTCCAGGGGAAGCCCAGAAAGTCGGAGTCATCCAAATCAAAGAGGGGTATAATCATTTAATCTCCAAAGAATCTGCTTCTTCTGTTTAGATTGCAAAAATTCACTGGTTCTCAAACTGGGCTGGGGACTGTGAGCAACTTTGATGGTGACAGAGTTGCAAATTATTTTTGATAATTGGACAGAGTTCCAGTTATGTTCAATCTGATTATGCCACCCTATTTCCAACAACCAGTGTCTGCTGAGTCTTCCCTCCAGTGCTCTCATTGTGAAGCCACAATAAGAGAGCTAGGGCTGAAGCACTGTCCCAGTCCTGGGATGGAAGTTGAGCATCCCAGCATATGTTAAACATGTCACTCAAACTGCGTGTTTCCATTTGGCCCTCTTTCACAAACAAGAACCAGGAAGCAGAACAAAGAATACTGCTCTTTGGTTTTCTCTCCTTTGCACACTTGGACTGTAGGAAAACAAAGCCATGTTTTTCTTTCTCAAAAGACAATAAAAAAGAACAAATAGAGAAGAAAACCTGTGGCGCTTTTCCAAGCATTGGGTCTTTGGATAAGGTATACGCCTTATCTTGGTGAAATGAATGCCAAGGTAGCTTGGAAGAGGTCCAATTAGGTTGGCAGGTTGTTCTACCAGGCAAGTTCTGAAAAGCCTTTTTAGGATCCAGTTTTGGAGCTAAGGAAGCAGCACAAGTGGGCAGCAACAACCACGGCTGGGGTTCCTTTTTTGCAGCAGTCAAATAAGCAAACCAATGGTTCACTATAAGCCAGTTTTGCCAAAAACTGTATTAAAAAGGCAGCTTTCAGCAAAACTATTGTAAAATGCAGGTACGTGACTGCAGCCATAAATGTGGGCCAGTTGCTAAGTGTCCAACATCATAGCTTTCTCAAAGATTAAACGTTTGCAAATGCTGCTGAATTTTTTGCTGTTCCCCCTGTAAATTGTCAAAGTCCCACGAAGAAGCCGTGCTATCTGCAATTAACAATACCTAGATCAGTGGCTTTTCTACACCACAGCCCTTCTTTTAAATGCCTTTTGTGGCCAAGACTTAAGATTTGTAAGGGGGGGGGCTGTGATGACATCACGGCCCCCCAGAGGTCCGCAGACCACAAGCTGAAGACCACTGCCTAAATTATCAATTAAGAGGCAGCCTTTGTGAATTTGACATCCTCCAGTTTGGTTGGACCTTTTTTCCCATAATTCCTAGCTAGTCACTGGGACTACAATTCCCAGCCAAGCTAGCTTAGCCCCAGATTGGGGGATGCTACACATGTCTAGTTTAATGAAGAGAAGGATGAGGGGGGACATGATAGCAGTGTTCCAATGCCTCAGGGGCTGCCACAAAGAAGAGGGAGTGAAGCTATTTTCCAAAGTGCCTGAAGGCAGGACAAGAAGCAACAGAGGAAAACTAATCAAGGAGATATGCAACCTAGAACTAAAGAGAAACTTCCTGACAGTTAGAACAATTAACCAGTGGAACAACCTGCCTCCAGAAGCGGTAAATGCTCCAACACTGGAAGTTTTTAAGAAGAGACTGGACAGCCATTTGTCTGAAATGTTATAGGGTTTCCTGCCTGAGCAGGGGGTTGGACTAGATTACCTCCAAGGTCCCTTCCAACTTTATTATTATTATTATTATTATTATTCATGTGACCGGGGGGAACATTGGAACTGAGTCTTAAGCACCCCAGGGAAGCCCATCGTAATTTCAAGCAGTCACTAAGTACTAGTCAAAAGTCGAGGAATTACCTGTGGGATCCTCAGCTATGCTGTCCTTTTAAAATATATAGAAACTATTGTTTTGGACTCTTCATTTATATCACACTGGTGAACCAAGCCTTTTACTGTTTGCTTGTACGCGTTCATACAGGGTTTTTTTTTTTTGGAGGGTGGGGTGTGATTTGTTACTTTAAAGTAAACTCACCTGCACCAAAGACAACCTGACAAAGAGCATATGGCATTGCATTTAGAAGAATGTAATCATAATAAGCTACATGTTGGACATTACCTGCTGGACTGGTCAGAAGATGGCCGTGGAGGAAGAGGTTCTACTGAGAACAGCTCTTCACTGCCTTGCATGGCATCTATACTTGTGCTTGCCAATGTAAAAGGTGCTGTAGGACGTGCAATACCCATCCTAACTGGGATAATGAGGGACTCTGCTACATTGCATAATTCCTCTACAGCATAAGGTAATAAAGCTTGGAATACACGCTTACATTTTCCAATTGGCTGCGGAATAAAGTTGCTGGAAAAGAGTTGGGAAAGGGAAAAGGAAATCATCTATTAATTCACAAGGGACCAAAATATACAAAACATATAAATCAAGACTATTCTTATTTAATGCTTTTGCTGCACATGTAATTACAGAAATTTCTCCTTACATGTATAGTCCATGGTCAAGCTGTATCTCCTCCCACAATGCTGCAAAAAAAATCCTTTTGAAAAAAAAATGTGTCAAAGCCCTGATCAGGTCTCACAATGAGTACTGAATTGTTCTCATATTATCCAGAATTAATTAGTATCTAGCATTCTGTTTCCCAAATTAGTCACTTCTCTAATTAAATAAATGTCTCCCTCCTTAAATTCTGGCTTCCTGCTTACTCCAGTGTGATACTCATCCTTATTTAAATCCCTCTATGACTTTGCTCCATCTCCTCTTCTATCCTTCTATGTAAACACCATGCAAAATGAAAAACAGTAAGAATAGCAAAATATTTAAATAGAATATGCCTTTCTGTCTTAATTCACCCCATGGAGCAGTTTGTTCAGCTCTTGTTAAGAAGATGGATAATTTCTCCAATACCCGTACTTATAGATCTGACAAGTATTAAAAGTACTACTGTATTGTTTTAAAGATGGATGGATGGATGGATGGATGGATGGATGGATGGATGGATGGATGGATGGATGGAAGTACAAACCATGGCAACATATGTCACTAGATATGATGCCAAATTATTTCCATCAATAAACACTTTAATACACTGTCTTTAAAATAGTAAGGATCAGGTAAGGATCAGAGGCATAACATGCTACATTTCCATCTAATTTATACAACCAAACCAGCTGTCAGGCAGACAGCTTAAAGCTAATGGAAATTATGATTATATTTTCTTAATTGCTCCCATTTTGAGAACAGCTAGTGAGTCACAGGTTTTCCATGTGAAAGGGACATTTATTCACAAAACACAGATGGCCATTCTCTGTTCTTTTATACTGAACTGAAGCTTGAGGTTCATATTAAAAAACTACATGAATCGATATATAATATAAAAATACAGTAACAGTATTCACCCTAATGTTAATCTAAGTAAAGATTTTTTAAAAAAATAGAACTCACTTTTTCTTTTTTGAGGAAGCCATTTCCACACTAAGAATTACAAAAACTCTAGCTACAGAACGCAGAAACCGCATTGTAACAGAAATTGCTTCTTCTCTGCGACCTGGGGTGTACTTGTTTTGCAATTCTTTGACAAGTGTCCCCAGCAAAGTATCTAAAAGCTAAAGAAAACAACTGTCACATCACAGTTTAGATTTGCAAATTATTATATGAACTTCTAATTGAAAAAGAAAACTGGCACTATGTCTATCAAAAAACACCCGCCTTACCAAAATATCTGCTGTACATTTCACAATGAGACAATGCGTAAAACAATCCAGCCGAATAGTACCACTTTGCTGATTAAGATAAACTTGTTCTTCAGGCAAAAGGTGACCAATTCTACTGCTTGCACTAAGACTTGGAAAAAAGGGGAAAAAAAGAGGAAAAAGAGAATAAAATGTAGTTGCATGTCTTTGATACAAAGCAAATTTTCAAATAAACTGAAACATGCTATCAATACACACGGGTCTTTGTTCTCCTGTGAGCCAAACATGATCATAGATTTCAATGCATTCCAGTCTTGTAAAACCCGTTCCAAGGCAAGCTGTGCAAATCGCGGCGGTTCTAAATCATGATCAGGCATATCTGAATCTAAAATACAAATAAAGGAAGATTTCAATAGTTTTTCCAGAATGGAATATTCTTTGCCATTATCAGATATGGCTTATGTCAACAAGTTTGGGGATCTTAGGGAAATGAAAACTTGTTCAGATGGCTACATTGTTAAATATTGCTACTTTTATTATATCTTTTTTTTAAACGGCTTACTTTTTATTGTTAAGCCACCCAGAGTCACTTTGTGAGATAGTCAGTTAAATAAATGTGAGAAATAAAAGTCCTTCCAGTTTGGTAAGCTTGCAAGTATGAATTGAACTGCTCAGGAAATCAGGAAAGTTACATGGTTAAATCTGCTGCTACATTCTCTCACAAACTTCCCTTCCATTTTTAGAATAGAATAAAGCTGGAAGGGATCTTGGAGGTCTTCTAGTCCAGCCCCCTGCTCAAGCAGGAGAACCTACACCATTTCAGACAAGTGACGTTCTAGTCTCTTCTTAAAAACCTCCAGTGATGGAGCGCCCACGATTTCTGAAGGCAAGCTGTTCCACTGGTGAATTGTCCTCACTGTTAGGAAGTTTCTCCTTAATTCCAGGTTGCTTCTCTCTTTGATTAGTTTCCAACCATTATTTCTTGTCCTGCCCTCTGGTGCTTTGGAAAATAATTTGACACCCCTCAAATTATTCTGCTATCATGTCCCTCCTATTTCTTATTTTCTTTAGAATAATCAAACCCAAGTCCTGCAGCCATTCTTCATATGTTTTAGTCTTCAGGCCTTTGATCATCTTAGTTGCTTTTCTCTGAACTTTTTCCAAAGTCTCAACATCTTTTTTGTCGTATGGTGACCAAAATTGATTGTATTCGAGATGTGGTCTTACTACAGCTTTGTAAAGAGGTACTACTACTTTGTGTGATCTTGATTCTATGCCTCTGTTTATACAACCCAGGATTGTATTAGCTTTTTTGGCTACTGCTGCACACTACTGGCTCATAGTCAAGTGATCGTCCAAGGTCCCTCTCACAGTTGCTGTTTTTGAGCCAGGTCTCGCCTACTACTTTTACCTACTATTAGGTTGAAAGAGAGTCTGGAGAAACCACTATAAAATAATTTTCGAAACAATTAAATAAAATACTCCACTCTTTTCTATGAGGAGGGCAAAAACACCGAATTAGTGAAAATAGTATTACTTTGATGCCTTCCCTGTCCCAAACCAGAAAGAGCTTTCCCAATAAGTGACCAGCATTCTGTTATGTTTGGGGCTTAGAGACATCTATAGATGGGATATGTATTTTCTCATTCATATAGAATTGCTTTTGCATTTTGAGAGTTGGTGAATTAAAGAACAAAATGGATGCCTTAAGTATTGCAGATGCTTAGGCTTCCCATTTCACATCTTAAAATTCTTTCAATCTCTCCAAATCAGAGGGTAATCTTATCAATTTGGAGTGGACCTTCAAAAAAATTGATTCAGTTTACAGAAGTGGTATATTCCTAAACTAGAAAGATGATGGGAGAAGGAAATATTAAGATAGGAAAGGGAAGATGTGGAAATACAACATATAAATAGCTAGGTTCATCCTAAGTAAGGCAGGAAAAGAATGGAAAGAGAAGCCTGGAATAGCTAATATAATAGTATTTATATTATATATTAGTCCTCCTCTTTATGTGTCCTGGGAAATTTTTGAAGGGAAGACTATAACAGAAAATTTTGTAAATCGCTGAATGGCCTACCTTCAGGGTTTGCAGTTTTACGATTACGATCTTCTCTAATTCTTGGAGGCCGGTATTGGCAGTGCTCTACTGTTTGTCGCGCAACTGTCTGTACTAAGAACAGTAGAAGATGTTCCCCCCTAGAACATAGAGAGAAGTGTAAAAAAAAGACTGCTCTGAATGTCTCAGATCACTTTCTCCCATTTGGAATAAACAGACACTTGCCTACTATTTGGCATGGTGACAAGATTTGTAGTAGTAAGCAGCCGGAAAAGCAAATCAAGACGGGCAGATTTCTGTCCTGCAATTAATGTTTTGCACTTGCATTTCTCCCAACAATCGCAGTATGCTGTAGGTGATGTGCGTTTAAGCCTGAAAGAGAGGAAATTTTAATTACATGTGATCACTTTTCACATCAACATGAACTATAGATCTAAAAATGTGAGCTTTATGGTCATGTATAAAGGAATGCACTAATTTAAGAATAACAATTATGAAAAAGAGTAAAATTGTCCCTTGCCTATGTACTTGTGAATACATAGCAAATGTTGCCGAGAAGGAACGCTCAAACCCCTGTGTCTAAACAGAAAGGAGACAGACAAGACAGAGAGACAGACAAAGCAGGATCGGTTGACATTTGGACAGAAGACTGTCAAGTCGTACCATGCTGTATGTTTGACTGGGAAATAGGAAAAACATTTCAGAAAGTGGCCGTGGCAAGCTACAAGCTGTTGCCAAGGAAAGAAAATGGCAACGGCCATGTAGTCATTTAGCGTTAAACTTGACTTGAGTGAATCTTCACCTTCTCACCCCAACAGAAATGGGATCCACATCTTCAATTTCAACTTTTGTGTCGTATGTTTCCATACATTAACAATAAAAATACATAAGAACAATTTTGAACAACAAATCACTAAACCTCATTGTGAGAGAGCAGTCTGCCCTGAAAATGGCCATTGCTTGTAGTACTATTGTCCTGTCTCTTTCAACCCCCTCCCCAGCCAGCACAACATCACTGGCTAAAAAAGCTTGTTGAGACACAGCTGGTTGTGAAGGATCTGTGTTCCTGTATGGAAGTAAAGCAGTTTGAAGTAGCCTAAAGCACCTAGAAAGAGGTAATTTTCTCTAGCAAAACTCACTAAAAGTAGCAGTTGAAATAACAGGAGTAGGAGTAAGAATGGCAATGGGGAATAGTGGAATAATGGTAGGTAATAGCTTATGAATACCTGTGTTCTGTTGGCTCTTTTGTGTTTAGAGCCCACTAAAATGGGTATAGTTAACAGAATCTGTGATTATTTATTGCAGTAAACATAAACATACTTGCAATCGTGGCCTTTATGGCACACTCGTGCACATTCTGTGCAACAGCACAGAGATTCCAGTAAACCACATGTTCGGCATTCAAATATATCCTGAAATGGGAGGAAAACCACATTTTAGAAAAAGTCAAATTAACACCCTTCTCCCTCCCCTCCCTCTACACATAGATATTGAAAGTATACTGGATGTTTGGCACAAAACTATGACTTCCTTTTCTCATTCTGTGGAATAGCCAACCACTGGAAAAAGTGCATTTGCAGCAGTGACTATCTTAAGGATATTAAGACTTCCAGACACATTTTCTAAAATTGTGCTAATTTTCAACCCTGTTCACTTTCTTTTTCTTTTCAATAATTTTATTAAGCATTACAATTAAAAGGGTAAAAGTTAATACAATCTTAAAAAATAAAAAAAACTATAGAAAAGAATAGAAAAAACAGAAAAATAGAAAATAAGGAAAAAAATAAGAATATAGTAAAGAAAAAGAAAAACATAAAGAAGTTAACTTCCCCCTTCATCACAGCAAGTATAAAATAATTTTAGTAACTTGTCACTTAAATTTCACATAAAATAGAAGAAAAGAATTCTTCTTCCCGTGTCTCATTTATTATTTATAAATAAAACTTTAAAGCCTTGTCATTCTGGTCAGCAAAAATTCCATTAAAAGTTACCAGAGATAGCAACCTATCTATTTTAACCTTGAAGTAATCAACTTTAGATTACTCCTCTTTACTTTTAACAACCTTGATCTTTAATCTGTTTAAATATATCCTAGAACTAGGGTTTTTTCTTTTTTGTCTCTTCTCAAATCTTTTCAAAACTTTTAATAGTTTCTCTTTTGTAAATCCATATAGGAATGTTACCCGAGTCATTCTTCTGGTTTATTATTTGTATGTCTCTTTTCATTATTAAACATCAACTGAGCACTGGTTTCCTTTCCCAGTGTTACCAAAGATTAGATTTTTAATTTAGCATACAAGCATTAAGGCAGGGTAACATCTAAGTACACAACTGTTGCTTATCAATGGCTGAATACTGAATTAGTCCTAGTTTTAACTTAACAAAAATAAATTAAAAATAAGTTAACGAGTTTATTGCAAGAATAATTACATCTGGGTTTAAACCAAGTTCAACTGTTTTAGTCTGCATGGAAAATTGAAAAGGCTGAAAGAAAAATAGCAATAGTGAAACAAATGTGGATTTTTTTTTAAATAAATTGTAAACTTGGGAAAATAAACAAATGACAAAAATGCCAACCAAGACTCCCTAAATTTACCTGATTTATATGTTCTGCACCAGTCCATGTGAAACTACAAGTATCGTTGCAACACAAAACATACAAAGGAGAGTCATCTGGATTTGTGCCAGTTGGACAAACCATTCCCATAAAGACATCTTCCTCTTTTTCACTTGACATTGCCTCTGCTTTAAAAAGAAAGAGCAGAAAGAGGAGAGAAGGTTCCAAATTAAACATCAAAACTAGGAGTTTAAAAACACTCAGAAGCTCTGCAAAAGCGAAAAGGAAATACTGCTTTACTTCAGTTATATATTATGCTATACTTATACAGGACAACACAGGTTGTCCTGTGACTATTTTGTCTTTATTGAGAGTAACTGCTATACACCTTCCTTTATTAACTATCTCAAACCCTTTTAAAAGTCAACAAAATAAAATGTCAATAAGTAATGAAAATAGTTTTTTTTTTCTTCATTCAATCATGTCCGATTCTCAGAGGCTGTCCGGACAAATCTTTGAAGTTTTCTTGGCAAGTTTTTTTGGAAATGGTGTGCCATTACTTTCTTCTTAAGGCTGAGAGAAAGTGATTGGCCCAAGGTCACCTACCTAACTTCATGCCCAAGGCAGGGCTAGAACTCACAGTCTACCAGTTTCTAGCCTGATGCCTTAACTACTCCACAACCTGTGTCTCAATGAAAATATAATTCACTACATAGAGAGAGATGGTAAAGGAATAAATTTTCTAAGAAAATTTCTTCAACTGAATTAATCCAACTCCAGAGAAGGGAATAATCCAAGTAATATAGACAAGTAGCAAGGAAACTGCAATTTTCCATTCATTCTACATTATAAAACGTGTCAAACTCTCAAAGAAAAAAAATCCTAAATCATTAGCAATTTTTTTTAAAAAAAAATGTCCATACCTTTGGCAACTTTCTGTGCAGTTTCTAAAATAGTAATTGCAGCAGGATATGCTCTGCCACTGACCGCAGACATAAATGGTGTCATGCCCCTTGCATCCCTACAAGCAAAAATATATCCATATCATTTTCCAATTGAAATACCTTCAGGAAAGATTTTTTTTTTTTAAAAAAAAATCAAAAGTAAAGACATTAAAAAACAGCATATATTTTACTTGAGTCCTGATTTTCAAAAATGCATAAGAATATGAGGACAGGTAACGGCTTGATTGAAAAAGCAGGAATAAAACCAAATACTGACTCTCTGGAAGAGGCAAGTTATTCTACCTGCTTCTCAGGAGTATGAAGCCAATGCGTGAAATTTAACAAGAGGATTCTTACTTGGCTGAAAGCAGTTCCCGGAGATATGGCTGTAAAACAACACTGTCACACAACAATTTCAGTATGAAATGCGCATTGGCCTTCCTGTCTTTTGATTCCACTACAGAAGGTTCTGTAGAAGGACCTACAAATCAGAAAACATGGATGAAAAACAAAATTTAAAAGCTGCTTTGTTGCTGTGACAATTACGACTGATATTGCAACTATATTTGAAATGTGATATGACAAAATTATCAATAATAGTGGAAATAGAAGGACTGGGCCTTTTATATCCTGAAGCAACATTTTAACTGACAACATATTTTAATGCATGCAAATTATTATGGAATATACTTGTAGGACTTACAGAAATACTGGCAAATAAAAGTAGCTGGTACAACGGTGGAGTTCTTTAGGTAAATACATCTACACAATCTGTTTGCAAAGATATAAATTTAAGCATATCAAATAATGTTCTCTCACCTGGTATGGTGGAAGTGCTTGGTCCTTGGCCAGTGCCAGTTGTTGCTGTAGTAAGAGATCCCACAGCAGGAGCCAGGATAAAATCAATGTCACCATCTTTAGCAAACAGAATAGCAGGATGTACATCAATAAATAAAATACATCCCAACATGGAACCCCCCATAGTAACTAAAAAAAAACATTGCTTAAGTTTTCTTCTAGCCAAAAGTTATTCAATAAGTCTAAGAGTAACTAGCAAACAGCAGGCAAAAAACCTAAAAATGAGCAACAATTGCTAAAACAACATCCATGTGGTAATTTCACACTTCATTAAATACTGCATGCAATCAAATAGGTTATATTATGTACCTATTACAGGTATTTAAGGTAGGTATACATGTCTTTCATATTTACATGACTCTTGCTATAGGGTTCATCTGACATATCATTAACATTTGTTTGGAATCTGCAATTATGCAGAGGAACATCTCAGGATCTTACCAGGATCCATCGCTGGAGGATCAGGAACCCAGCTTGGAGGAGCTATGGGAGGAGAAACAGGATCCTGATGATCACTTGATGAAGCTCCAGCTTCATGTCTGCCCAAACCTGCTGCTCTCAAAGATCGTCTCATCATTTCTCTCAGTCGCAAACTAACAATAAAGTCATAAATAATTATGCTTTAGAAAAAAAATAATTTTACCAAAATGGTCTGCTAAGCTGGTAAACTGACACTTTTATCATCAAGTAAAGGTATCTAGCCATCTTGCCTTCCATTAGCCTCTCCTTCAATTGCTTTTGATTTTGCCAAATATCAGGCTCTTCCCAGTTAAACCTCCCTTTATATTACGTGTCCAAAATATATAAGTGTTATTTACATTATGGCTTCTGGTAAGCAATCAAACCAGATTTCACCTAATCTGAAATGATGTGGTTTTCTTGTGATCCATATTATATTACTTGATAATAATGTTAATTATTAAAAACAACAAGTTTTCGCCAGCATCACAATTCAAAGGTCCCAAATGTGTTTTTTCCAAACGGCAACTAGACTTTCTTGGTGTCTTCTTTAAAAACATTTCGCTTCTCATCCAACAAGCTTCTTCAGTGGAGAAAGCAATTATGTTTGGAAGAAGTAGCGGTAAAAGGAAACTATGCCATCAAAGAACACGGTGGCTGGACATCAGCAAAATTCAAATAAGTACTAGAAGATGTGGAGAGACCTGACCCATAGAATCGCCAAAAATCAGACTTAACAAACATCATCATCATCATCATCATCATCATCATCATCATCATCATCATCATCGCTAACCTACCTTCTACTGCTGGAGGAACCTGCACGATTTCCTGGTCCATTACTTGATACCACTGAAATAGCATTTGCAATAGCTTCAACGGCAGATAACCTTTCAGCAAACGTATTCCTTTCTGAGCGCTCTGCTTCTGAAACATAAATAAGAACCTTGACAAAACTGTTGCTATCATGGCTAAAACATTTCTCTTTCACATGCCTTTGTCATTTTTATATAAATGTCCTAATATGAAATCAATAGCATATATCAAATATTTACTCAAATGCAAAACAATGACAGGAATAAAAATTTATTTAATAAAAGTTTCAAGGGATCAGAAGGTTAGGCTAATTTAAATCACAGAAGGTATCTGCATGACCCCACACACCCACTTCACGGTTTGTTTTTGTTGCTCTGGGAGGAGGTTTTGACGTATTTATAGCAGAACTACTAGATTCTGTAACAGCTTTGTTCCTTATGCCTTCCGTATTGTAAATTCCCAGGATTCTTTTTCCCCCCACTATGTATATATATACATTCGAACTAGACTGTGATGTTTCTCTGTGTCATATATGTGTGTGTATGTGGGTATATGCATAGGTATGTGGGTATTTTTTTTTTGAGAGCTGAATGCAAAAAAATTTCATTTTAATATATGATGATTTGTTTACATTTAAAGTAACAATAAAGATTCTATTCTATTCTATTCTATTCTATTCCTATTCCTATTATTCCTATTCCTATTCCTATTCTACCCTATCCTACCCTACCCTACTCTATATAATTGACAGGAAATTTAAGCTCTTTACTATAACATTTAGTAAATGTGGATGTCAATCTCTTAGCAATGTAATAATGCATTTGGAGGACACAATGTTCAGAGGCTCAAAAATAGCTTACAGGGCATTTAAAGTAGCGCTAGGTTACTTTCACAGCAAGTAACTGACTTTTTAATTTATTATTTTGCCTCCAAGTAATGTTACCAGAATGGATGGAAACAAATATATTTGAATCTATTTTTGCATGAAAGTTTAAGAAATGAAAGTGCAAATAATCTTCCAGTAGCCTAAGGCAGCCATTTAGTTATTTAAACAAAAAACCCCTCACAGATGATAATAAGGACCAAAATTAGCTCTTTCCCTTTTATTCTACAGTTGTCAAGCACTAGAAAAATCAGATTGAGACAATTCATATGGGTATAAAGATTTATTGTAAGCTTGAACTCTCTACAAGAATCTGAACTACTAATTAGCGGAAGACAAGAGTAGAATGAATTCAAGGTGAGCGCGAAGGGATTCATGACTGATGATGTGTTTGCCCCTTCCTCGGGCTCAACCTGGTCATCTTCTACAACAGCTCTTTCTCAGTGACCCAGTTTTTACATTGTTTTGGTTTTGGTTTAGTGTAGAAGGGGTCCCTCATTTAATGACCTCTCATTCAATGACTGTTCAAACTTACAATGGTACTGAACAAGTGGTAGTTACAACCAGAGTTCATATATATAGTCTTTGCACCATCCTGCAATCGTGTGATTGCAATTTGTGACCTTCATTTCCAGCTTCCCATAAGCAAAATCAATGAAGAAGCCGGCAGGACACCGGAAGTCATAGTCACATGAGGTGCTCATTTAACAACCCTCTCAGTCCTCACTTAATGACAGCACTCATGCTGCCTGAACTGCCATCGCTAAGCAGCATGGTCATGAGGTTTTTCTATTTACAACTGCATTGCTTAATAATGAAGTTTCTAATCCCAATTAGCACCATTCAACAAGGATTTTCTGTACAACTTAATCCAAATATTAAGAAACAGCCTTCTTCTAAGCCCAGTTTTATTTCAAAGAGAATCTAAAATCTCTGTAAATAGGCATATTCTGTGTTCTGAGACTATTAAAGATTTTTAGAGAAGGTACCTGGTATCTCTCTTTAAAAAGCTGTCTTTTTCTAAGCAATCCTCTGTATTTGCAGAAAATTACATGCTTATATTAAGGAGGTGCTGACAGAATTCCCATGCCTGCTGTAAAGGACTCTGTTGGTCCAGAAAAAAATGCAGCTTAAGCAGACATCAACAACTGTGGCATGTATGCCCATGCTGCTCTGAAACATATTTTTGGCTTTAAAATTAAAGTGCTGCATATCACTGTTATATCTATTACTTCCCAAGGTAGCCGTGCTAGCCATGGGTATAACATTTAAATCTCAAAGACTCTCAGTGATTAATTTGTCTATATATGTACAAAGCTACTTCAAAATTGATTTCTGAATAACAGTGGACCCTTCTTTCAACAAGGTGCACAAGAATTTGCATCAGATTGTTAAGCTTACCCTCTTCCTCTTTAGTTTCTTTATTACTGGTTGGAAAGCACACAGACACACAAGCATGCAGAATATTTCTATTTCCGTCACATCGATGGCCAAGGAATGTCTGTAGCATTTGTGGATTCTGATCCAAGACAACAGCTTGTTCGAGGTTCATAAGATACTGTCTGCAGGACTCATAGTCGCATCGCAGAATATGTTGCATTAAAGTCTGCTTCTGCACCCAGAAAATAAAACAGGCACCATTACCCAGTGTATGCTACAGTATACAGTTCATTTTTTAAAACTATTTTATTGCTCTGAACTCCGTGAAAAGGGGTGAGCCAGAAATACAATCAATAAAATTGTGATGATAATAAAGAATTAATGTTGCATTTTATAAATTAACTAATTTTACCAGTAATGATTTCAGTCAAAAGTGCATGATCTATAAAGTAATGTGAAAACTAGAAAATTTTGGCCCTTTAAAATCTACCTGCCTTAAATGGTAAGCAATATAATGTACATTTAAAATCTCTGACTGTATCCAAATGCTTGCTGACAAGGAGATAAAATGTCTGTTTTAATTTTCAGTACATTTAACACCATAGCAGAACAATCTGCAATTATAGGATTACATTTTTGAAGATTCTAGCTCTAACTTTATACCGTAATGGTCACTTAAACTGCACAACTCTTCAGAAATCAACTATATAACTTTGAAAAAGAGCTTTCGTTTTATCGAAATATTTGTAGTACATCAGAAATCTATATAAAGCCTAGAACTCTCAGATTAAAATCACTATTTAGGAATATCTACAAAAGACTGAATACAGACCAAGAGAGTAAAAGATACAATGCCTCTAACTTTTGTTTGTTTGTTTGTTTGTTTGTTTGTTTGTTTGTTTGTTTGTTTGATTGATTGATTGATTGATTGATTGATTGATTTAGCATTTGGCATGTTCAATATATTTAATTACCTCAACAGCCATTATGATGATAGCAGCTTTCTTTTTAATGGTTGAATTAGCAGGAATATTTGTTAAGGAATGTACTCCCATTCCCAGACTGCTAATAGGAGGAAGATCAAGCCAGTCAGGATCTCTTATTCCACCCATACAATCTTTTGCCATTGGATATATGGTACCATTTCCATCTCTAAGAATGATTGGTGATTCCTATGTAGGAAGCAAAATGTCATGCAATACAAAATTCTAGTTATTGTTTTCACTGTTTCAGTTAATACTTTACGAAGTTTACCTTCCTCATCTACCAGCTATTGTTCTTCTTGGTTCAACATTCTTTCTGCCATCTTGCCTATTTTAACAACAGGACAAATGTGGCTTCCAGCAGCAGCATCTCCTGAAGTAAACTCAGCTCAACTCATCTTAGACATAACCTCTTTGTCTTCAAAGCAATCACAAACTAAGGGCAATTGTTATAAATATGCAACATGTTTCAAATTAAAAATGTTTTGAGCTTGCAATACTGAGTTTGAAATATGTCATTCCAACTTATGTGAATAATCTGCATAAAAGATTATACGCACATTTTACCATTTAACATAGATATCACAACATCTATTCCAATATCACAAATTTTATGTCAGGGATGATGGGAACTGATCATTCCTATTTTGTGTAGGGATTGTATATTCACTAATGAAATAATTTAAAATGTCACAGAAAGGGAGAAGACCTTCCCAACATTTTCCCTCCTCAACCACTGAACTGTGTCATAGGCTTAGATAAACCCTCTCTATAGTATTAAATATTTGTAACTTTCTTTCTTTTCACATTCCTTGCACCCTAAATATAGAGAAAAATTATGTGCCCTGTATATGGACCAAGAATACTGACAGCTTTCCTATAAAGACAAGGTTCAAAATCATTCAAGTTTGCATTAAAGCCCCTTTCTAAATATTTAGAATAACAACAAACCTGTCCAGCAGTGAAAATAGCAACACTTCTCTCATTCTGTCCAAGGAAAGCAAGGCTGCTAGTGGGAAAATTATTTTCCTGTTCTGCTTTTCCAGTTGCTAGATCAAAAATGCAATATCTAACCCAATTTCCAGTCTTGAGGACAGCATGGACTCCTAGAAAGTGAAAAAGACCATTGCTAGTTTAACATATCTATATACTTCTGAAAGTCTTGTTCCTGGGCAAAACAATCCATCATAGGCAACAATTTTTTAACCAAGGTACTTCAAATGGCCTAATTTACAGAATGCATTCAAAATCCAGGACCTATAACTCCTATGGAATTGAAACTTGGCAAATTTTATAAAATTAATAGTTTTATAAAACTATCATAAAACAGTTTATGACATAATATAAAATATCATAAACCATTTCCTGTGTTGATGTTTGACTGTGCTATACAGTGAAGAAGAAAAAAGTTCACACCTACCTTTTGAATCTACATTAACCGCCAGAATTTCTGTTTTTTCTGGAATACATAGTTTTTTAGGGGTTCTCTGAAAACAATCTGGAACTTTTGGTGTCCCACCAGTTTTTACCACCTGTAACAAATAAAATTTTGTAACTTCAATACAATTAACTTGCTGTATCTAATCACTCCTCTCATTAAGAGCATAAAATTTACTAGAAAGAACTAGAGATTCTTCTGCAGTCCCAGCCAAGTTAATTTTTCTTGCATGGTGACAAGTAAGGCATCATGATGCTGAAAATCAATTTCTTCCCTCTATTCATTGTCCCTGACATTTACTCAACAAAGTTGTTGTGGCTAAAAATAATAATTTTTATCATTCATCATTAGTTATATTCCTTTTAATAATCTAATCTTACAAAATGTCCATAATTGTATCCTATATATAGTAACTAAAAATAAGTTACACGTTTTTACTTATTCTGAATTTACAGCAATTTTATAAATGGGCCCAGGTTTTCATTTACCAGATTTTGAGTAATTTTAAAATCTCATTTACATCATATTCAGCTGATTTTTAACAAAATAATCAGGGTTCATGAAATATAAGGTTTCACAGTTCTATTATCTGTTCATTTCTGTATCTTCTATAGCTGACATCTTTTTAAAGATGATTAACAGATTCATATATAAATGGTAACTTGTAGCAAACTCCTAACCATTTAAACTGTCATATTTTCTCTTTACTACACATACTTGTAGTTCATCTATTCGGAGCAATCGGCAATCTTGAAGAAGAGAAGAGGGATCAGGGTCTAACCCAGTGCTGTTTGCACAATTTGCAGTAGTAGATGTTCCTGGAAATTTTACAGCAACATAAGCACCGTCCACTTTTAATACCTAAAACAAAAATACGTATATAGAATTAAATGAAAGACATAATGAAGTTGAAGACCTAAGTTTTAAAATATACTAAAGATATTAACATTTTAAGAAATATAAATAAAACCTGATTCAATATCTTCAACAATTTTCTTTACTAAAGAGCATCCACTCAAGACAGCAACACAGCACAGTGGTATCATAATCTACTGTATTTTTCCATCTATAAGATGCACCCTTGTATAAGACGCTCTAGCAGGCAAGTTTCTCCGCGCCCATCAGCTGTTTGGTAGAGCGCCGAACAGCTGAGTCAGCAAATCTGGAAGTGCAGCCGGCCAACGATCTTGCCCCCTCCCCCCCTCCCATTAATGGTAAGCCCACAGGGGCTTGACACCTGCACTAGGCAGCATGGCACACAGGCATGCCCTGGGCTGCGGAGGTTACCATTATTTTTCCATGTATAAGACGCTGCACTTGTATAAGATGCACCTGATTTTTGAACAAGGTGTTTGCAGGGGGAAAAAAATAGCATCTTATACATGGGAAAATACGGTATTTTTCCTGAAGCGGGCTATGTTCAATTTAAATAAATCTTCCAGCCTCACTAAAAGCTTCTATGCTCCCAGGGTTGCTCTGGGCCCCCATTTTAGTGTTTTATCAGAACAGAATGAAAAATCTGATATCTGACTTCACACAAAGCAGCTTTCTTAATTTATAACATAGCATGTTATCCAATATGTCACTTAGAGAATACTAAAGAGCTTTGAAAGTTGACAAATAATTGCCTAGAAGCTTTATTTTAAATGTATTTTATTTTTATGCTGCCTTTAAAGAAGTAAAAACCGAAAGGCATTCCCCAATCCCAGCACATTAAAACTGCAGTTACCTAACTAAAACTGTCATGTTGAAAATATTATACGCTCGAAATGCGTTAACAATTTTGAAGTGATATATTCTAATTAAGTGGCTTATGATAGCTAAATCATTATATGCAGACTGAGGTTATATCTATTCAAAACTAACAAACAATTCTAGTTTAGCAGAGTAACTAGAGAGGGGGAAATCATTTATTTAAGATAATATCCTGCCGCAGAGAAGCAGCTTGTAATGTATCTTGTTTTGATTAAGCTAACACAAAATAAGCAGCATCAAGTTCAAAATCATCTGTACAAATCTCTATTTCAGAGTAAAATAATTACTGTGAGGTAATTAAAAAAAGCAGAAAATCAGTACCCAAAGGTAAACAAAAATGGGATTTGTTTTATACAAACCTTCCCAACAGGAACGTTTTTAACATCTTCCACAAATACCACTTCTCTAAGAGACCACTGTTCCTCATTCACCTTCTCTTCTTCTTTAGGAGCTGGGGTAGATCTTCGGCGTTCTAAGATAAGCACAAAGAATGAAAAAAAAAATAAGTTTTTGATTATAGAAAATCTGCATATGGCTGCAATATAACTTATAGTATATGTTATTTATATACAATATAATTATATTATAACCAAATGAGATGGGTGATTAAGAAATATGAAATATAAATAAACTTTCTCATTAAAACACTTTTATCTATTAAATTAGTATTTTATTGATCTTTGAATCTAATCTTAAAAGGTTGGCTGCATTTGAACATAATAATAAAGCGGAACTGCTGAGAATTCTAGCTTATTTTTTACACGTGGCATAAACTGGATCTTAATATTTACAGGAGTTCCACTTCAGGTTAACAATCACAGATAAAGAAACCACAGATGAAAAAAATGTTTTATACATGTGTAAAACTCCACATACCATTCTGCAATGTGTGAAATACTTCCCCCTACATAATGTCTTCTAAATCAAACAGTGTGGCAACACCATTTATTGCAGATAAAGAAGTCCTGTCTATATTTAACCAACCACAGATCTGCAAAGCCATTAGTAATGGAAGAACAAGTAACTAGGGCATTTGTATATGTGTTACTCAACTGCCGCTATTCAAATTTTCCCACCAGTGGCAACAATTAAAGTAATCAGAAACAGCTGAAGAAGGAAGTTCCTGTAGAACTAAATCAATCTGACACTATCCTAATAATGTATTCTACATGTCTGATGTAGAATTCACACTGCTGGGATGAATTAACTGGTGACTACCACCGGCTGGAGAATGCAACAGGAGCAATTGGGCCATGTGCTACCTAAGCAACAGGCAGAATTCAGAGCAATTGCATCTTGATACTATATTCAAATATAGTAAATATAATGAAGAAAATATGAAAACATCACTGATTAAATGGAATAAAAATATATAAATTGATAAAAAAATTGGTATTTTCCAAATAACCGTATTAGATATTTAGAGGTTAATTATGGATAAATTACTACAACTGCAAAATTAGTGACAATGCAATTATGAACTATTTCTTTTCATATAACTTACTGTATGGCATTGATGCACTGCTTGCTATTGAAGACGCATCACTACAGGTAGAGGCTGGAGAAGGTGGTGGGCCCATTTCAGTTTTCACTGGCTCCTGCTTACTTTCAGGCCTAAGATTTCAAAGAAAGAAGTAATTCATACACTTTGAGTCAGTCAAGCTTAGAATTCATATTTTTATTCTGGAATGTTTCTCATCCCATTTATCCCATTTCTAATTTTGTTAATTTATATCTAAATTGCTTTCAAGTTAATTTATTGTAAGAAATCTCTCTCTTTTGGGACAGCACACAAAAGTTATAAGTAAGTCTGCTTTCTCACAAATTCAAGATTGGTGAATGCTTCAGATATACCTATTCATTTTTCTGGTATCTTTAGGTAAACAAGCATTGTTAATATAACATTTAAAAAACTGTTTAAAATGTACAAATTAAAGCATTGTTCTTAGTGAAAATTGGAATTAAAATAAAAACTCAAAAACCCTGAAAATTATGCATTACTCAAGGCTGCCTACCTAATTGCTTCTCTCCATTATTTGCTGCAGCCCTCGGAGAAATATTTAAGTTTAAAATTACAGTTCTATATTATAATCAAATAGAATTCCATTTAAGTCAAAAATGTTAGAAGACTGAGATCCATAATTCCATGCTTCTCAAAGATTTTCACTCATGGCTAAGTATATTAAAGAAGTTCCTCACAATATTTTAGAGCACTTACTTTGCCTCTGTAGTTTTATTAGCTTTCTCCATGTTCTTTAAACTTTCTGGTGACCGAAGCTGAAATCTACAGCTATCATTCATATTCCAAACTGATTCCATTAAAACACCAACTTTAGGAATTCCAGCACTAATTGAAAAGGCCACTGCACCAGCATGATACAGAGGATTATTCCTCAAACACACCTGAAATAAAGAGATAAATGAATTAATTATAGTAAATTAAACATCAAAAAATCAGAAGGAAAAACAATATTATATAGATAAAAATGTGATACTGAAATACACGTAAATGTTTAAATGCAAAATACTCATGACACAGTTTCCTAACAGTAAGACCATCAGCATACTTAAAACTACAGCTCAATCAGTGATAAAGTAGAAAACAAAGGTAGGGAGACAAATATAATATTTACCAGGCATAGCACATATTTAGCATATCTGAAATTCTGTCAGTTCAGAAAACAAGGTTCTTCAACCTAAGAATTCCATATACAGATACTGTGCCATTCTACAACTCATTTGTAGTTCAATTTGTTCAACATTTAAAAAAAAAACAAGCTTGTAGATACCTGAGTACCAACAGTGATATTTGGCATTGAAGATATACCAGCACTAGACTTGGGCTTTTTATTTTTGGCTCTAGCCTTTTCCAGCATTTTCTTCCTTTGACTAAAAGGAACGACACCCCTAGGAAGAAAAATACTAATGTTAATATGAAATCGATGTAATAAACTAGTAAGAAATTTAAAACAAGAGACAATAAATGACAATGCATCTAGCCAATGAAAGAATTTTAAGATTTGAGAAGGTAAGATTATATTAGGCAATTTCTAAAATTGTGGTTTTAATAGTTAACTGTTCACACTGAGTTAAGAATATGTATTTTGAAATCTATGGAAAATATGCCAGTGGAGGCCAAGAATAGAAAATTAGACATTTCATATATAAAAAGAAGGCAGACAGAATGTTTTTCCAGCAAGTTTTATCCACCACTCCATAGTGTGTACTCATAATTGTGTTGCTTAAATAGATTTCTATTTCCTCCAGTCTTCTTCTATCTGACTATACGCCAAGTTCATATATATATCTTCTTGCCTAACCACTGAAAGCTTCCATTAAGGTCTTTAGTTTTCCCAAGATCCTCTCTGGCTTTCATTTCCTTAACTATTTCTATGGCTTGGTTTAATAGCCAGTCTGCCCTTCGTTTCTTTCTGCCTTTCTCTTTTGTAATCATTTTTATTTATTTCTACCTTTCTCCGGCTCTCTCTCCACAAAGTTAATGTCTTTGAATCTGTTTATGACCTCATAGTCTTTAGGAATGTTTTTGAGGTTTTATCTCATTGGCACTGGATCCTTTCTAGTGTTTTTGTGTTTTTTTTTAGATTGATGTGAAATTTCTATGATTAGCAGAAGATGGTCTGATCCTCAGTGAGCACCTGACAGCATTTTGCAATTCAGCAGACAATTGTTCCATCTGTGGCTATGTTAAGATGCAATTATGTTTGATTATGATGCTGTCTATTTGAACATTTTGGATACAGAATGCCATTGTTGAGTATACTGAGGGTTTCTAGTCTTGAATTTTCAACAATTTTCAATACATGTCCATTTCCAACTTTTGCATAAAAATCCCAATAATTTTAAAATATCTTTGGTATTTGATCTTATTATCTGTTGTAATCTTTAACAAAATTAATCAAGCAATTCTCTCTCTCTTTCTCTCTCACAATCTACTGTCTTTTAGATACGTTGAGACTATAACTCCTAACATTCCATCTTCCTGACCAATAAGAATTGGAAATTTGCTGTAGGGGAAAGATTTTGGCTCCTAAACTGAAGGCAGCACTGATCTTTTCTTTATCTTTGTTACAAACATTTTTATTTCATTAATAAATACAAACTTTTCATTTTTAGATTCAAGGACTAAAAGGCAGAATAATATAAACTCAATCAAGCAAACACAGGTTGTAGTATCATATACCGTTTTAAACATTCAGGCAGAAATACTTGAAAAACAATCAGGTATTCAAATTAATGTATATTAATCACAAAAGCACCCTTTCTCTCTCTTTCTCAAGACAGCCTTACTCTCAAGCTGTATGGCCCATATGAATAGAAGATAATTTTCTTCTATTCGGTTAAAATAAATGGGAAGTAGGTTATTTTGAACTGGGCAGTTTTTCAAATGTTATAAATTAAATTAAACCTGAACAAGATTTTGGCATCTTTTTTTTATCATGTTTTCACCTGCTGATTTTCGAACAAAAAACCTCTTCAAACGTAAATACATAAGCTGGTCAGCAGAGGTTTTTGTTCTTTGCAAATATATATTTAAAGCTTTGAACAGAAATATATACTTACCACCAATATAAATTATTCTCCAACTGAGCACAGGTATAAAGGGCACAACAATGCAGTGAAACTATCCGTTCTCCTTGAAGTTCTGAGTAGGTCTGTGCAGTATGTTCTAATTTAGAAGCTACAGAACTCAAAGTTTCATCTACCCAGGTAGCCACCTAAAAGGAAAAAATATTTAGTGATCAGATATTTTCATTTCAGAATCTTATTTTAGTCAATCATTACTGACAACTATTTATACACAACATGAACAACCAGTTATCATCAAGTTTGAGATGAAATTTTAACAAATTCATTTTTAAAGAGTTTTTCTGAATAATTTTAAGAACCAAGATCAAAACAGAGTTTTGGGGGCCATATTCAAGTCAGAAAAAGCCCAATGTGTTTTTTATTAACTTTCTATAGCTGCTTTTCCTCCATCTTTTTTGTTGTTGTTGTTGTTGTTGTTAAGAAAATTTCTCTTTTACTTAATTATTTCTATACCAATTATACAGCTTTGGGTAGCTGACAACAATTAAAACAATTAAACTTATCTTGCAATAAAGTGATACAATTAATATAATTGATTTTTTTAAAATTTTATAAAAAATACTATTAGAATGATAAAATACTAATACAAACTAGAAAAAGAAAATGTTTTCTCAAATGTTTCATACCTTATTGTTTTCAGTAGCAACAGTTGCTCTAATGCTATTTGCAGAAAGAAGAATTATCTTCTCATTTGTCAATCCCAATGATCCTGCACGTGGATGATGTATTGATGGATTCTTTGGAAACAAAACCCATCAGATAGTATGTTATAAAATCATCAATGAAACATCCACCATAATGGTGGGTGTTTCCTGCCAGTACTTTCCTGTCAAGGATCAACTAAAAAGCAGATTTTGTCCCATCCCAATTTTATATTCAAGAATAGCAGCACATTTTTTGCCATGAAAGTGATTTTCTTTTATTCAAGTAAGACAGAGAATTACAAGCCAGAAAAAGCCAAGCAGCATAACTCTTGTTAAAAACTCATTGCTATTACTGCTCCTTCTATCTATGCTGGATGCCAAATCACTCCACTTATTGCACAGCACTAGCCAGATTTTGGTCACACTCTGATGTAATTATAGCACATTAGTTTTTATTAAATATATATTTGATAGCATTAAATAGAATTGTTAGCCAAGAAAATAGACAAATGGATCACTGAACAAATTACTCAAGGCACAAATGGCCAGACTAATATTATTATGCTAGGGATACATTATACAAGGATCTAACTTTCTGGAGACTATAAAGCTGGAAAAGGTAAGAGGAAGGAAAGAAAAAAAGAGATCAACCAACAGCAAGATGGATGGAATGAATTACAGTGGCAATGGGTACACCACTGAAGCATCTGAAATACCAAGCTGACACAGATCTTCATAGAGAAAATCTATGTGATCGCTAAAAGTCGATATTAACTTGATGGCAAATAATCAATCAAACAAATAAATATAATTGTATGTACCTGTGTATTTCTGTATGGTTCAGATTCACTCCACTTCCATTGATAGAGCTCCCCTTTACTGCTCACTGCCACCAATTCAGAATACAGAGCACCAATAGAAATAAATTTCATTCCATCCTACAAAATCAGTAAAGTTTAAATGTTCAACATTGTGATAATTATATATTTAATGTACTATTATTTTTTTACAGTATGGGTTCTCAAACTGCACAACTGCAACCATCTAAAATGATAACTGAAATTGTGCCATACCCTTGCCACAATAAATACAACTAATAATTTCACTGGGATTATTTGTGCAGAAAGAAATACACTATTTATTTTTAATTATTATGTTTTAATCATTATCATAGAGATTCTCATACTTTGGGGTACTACAAGGATTATCTATGGCCTGGGCAAAATAAAACATGGGCTTTTAACTGTGCTCTCACTTGATTTCCCTAATCTGTTCATTTTAAAACGAAATTGATTCTCCAAAATTGTTTGTGATTCTTCAAAATGACTTAATCGATAGACAAGAAGACTCCTGGCTTTAACAAGAAAAAACTGTTCTCATTTCAATGATCCCGCTTATATGCACTAAATTTATGCAAAATCAATTACTTATTGCTATACATTTTACATCACCTGACTTCAGACAGTTGTTGAGTCACTATGCTCTGCAGCTGAACTACATTCACATTTTTACTTCTTAACATAACTGAATTTCCATTCAAAATTAATACATTTAAAACAAAATCATCAGTTGAAACTTTATGACAAAGTAGATAGGCAATTTGCTATGACAAAATACTTCCATCTTTTAGTTTTTATAATTAACCCAGGAAGTTTTTAATTAATTCCAGCTTTACATTTCATTCAAACCAGGAATCTATTATTTCTGGATTCAAAGCAACCCAGATATTATAGACATTTCAAGTTGTGATTTCTGGTCCTGGCTTCTTCCAAACTATAGGTTCTGGGTTTTGAACAAATGTGTTTAATTAAAAAAAATTAATGTAACTTTTAGCAAATTGAAAAGGAAAAAAGGGACTGATGCAGAAGCCCTGGCTTATTTGTATTTTAACTTATTAATTCAAAATACCTACAACTGAATCACTACCTTCCTTTGATACTTCAGATCAACCTATCTTATTTTCATTTTAATGGCTAAAGAAGCCAGCATTTCTTATCATGAACATTAATTACACTAACATCTGCACCATCAAAAAAAATGTAGTAGCACTTATAGCAGTAGCACTTAGACTTATATACCACTTCACAGTGCCTTAAAGCCCTAAGCAATTTACAGAGTCAGCATATTACCCCCAACAATCTGGGTCCTCATTTTAACTGGGAAGGATGGAAGGTTGAGTCAACCTTGAGTCAGTGTGATTTGAACTGCCACAATGCTGGCAATTGGCAGTCAGCAGAATTAGCCTGCAATACTGCATTCTAACCACTGCACCACCACAGCTTTATAATCTAAAGCAGGCATGTCAAACTCGCAACATCAAGTGACGTTGTGTGACATATCGGGACTTTTTCCCCATTGCCTGCCAGTTTCTCCACTGATTTTTTAGGGAAAGTGACAGAGAAGATTGTAAATGTGTTTACATACGTGATCATGGGTGCTTGGCAACTGGCTATGAGCACAAACAGGTTGCAAAGCAGTAGATCTGGATCACCTTACTAGGGGGATGTTTTACGATGGTTGGAAGTACTTTATAGGCTATAAAGCACCTGTGCATGGCAGCTGGAACTTTAAACAGCTGTTAAACAATTAATCATAAGTTGAGGACTACCTGTATGTAAATTGTCCTATTATTAAGGTCAAGGATTATTTAAACTATGTATGTATGTACTGTATGTACTGTATGTCTAGACCATAAATTTAAGATTAAGCAATACCAACCACATACATATAACACAGTGTATTTTCAGACTGTTGGAAAGAGAAGAAATGTAAATATATAGTTAACACATCTTATACATTTTTTTTTTTTAAATCAGTACCTTATCTGGCCACCACTGCAAATCTTCTCCTAATGAGACAGGGCTTTGGACAGGTGTATTCTTCTTGTCAATGTTTGGCTCTCCTTCTTTGCTTGTAGAGCCTCTTTCATTATCAAATGAGGCTCCATCAAGCCACCTTCGTTCACGCAAACGTAAAACGGACTCACGTTCACGCAACAGCTCAGAGTCTCTCTCTAAGGGAAGAAGGAGAACTGGTATGCAATTGGGTCACACCAGTGGGATAAAAGTAAGCCACTCTCTAGTAAAGACCCTTCAGGATGCAACTAACAGCAATTACAAACTATTATAAAATATAAACATCAAAATGGCATGCAGCACTCAAAATATTAACCCTTTCAAGCATATGTACTATTATTGCCAAAATCATTTAAAATATAAGAATTATACTCAGACCCAGGAAGCTTCAAGCTACTTAAAATGAATTCATTTTTTAAAATTGTATCATTGGATATATAGAACAAGATTTAAAAATTTGTAGTACCATATGCAAAGAGTATATTATGGGTGATGTATCAAACGGTATAAACAAAACAAAACCTAGTTTCAATTAACAAGGATTTGAAGAGACTTTTTATCTAGCAAAAAAAGGAGTGTTTATTAGAGAGTCTCAGCAGTTCCCCCACCACCCCTTGAAAAGGTTAACACACAATCTTACAGTGTTGTAAATTTGCTACTCCAACCCCTCAAACAAAGTATCTAGCACTTGATGTAATTTATTTTTAAGAGTAAAGTTGATTAAAAGAAAAATTTTAAGTCAGAAAAGTTCTAGAAAGATTTTTTTAAGGAAAATGTTCCTTACCAAAATGCTTTCCCTTCAATTGGCCTACAAATTGTCTAAAGCCAGTACGCCAGTTCTCTCATACAATTAAAATGTTAAGTCAGGTAATCAAACTAAATATCCAAGACAATATATATATATGGAAAAATAGGATTTTTCATCTTAACATAGAAATAACCTTAGAAAGGAAAAGGGAAGGGATTTAAGAAAAATCAGAGGATGAATAATGCATTTATTATTATTATTATTCTTTATTTAATAACATTCTTAATCAAAACAAGCATGCTTTCTTTTGCTTTCTTTACTTAGTCTTCTGTCACTGTCATCTTACTCTCCACTTCCTTCAACAATTAGTTTAAAAATGAATATCCATCTAGCTTTCTGATAACTCCTCTAAAACCAATGTTTTGTCAACTTTTTATTTTTCCTCTTATTCAGACCTCATAGTTTAGTTGACTTCTAATGAGACTATAATGAGGAGGGTTAGGAGTATGTACATTAAAAAGAGGTAGTGGCATGTATATAATTCTAAGCTTGTCCTCAAGACCTATGCATAGTTTCATATAGATAGATAAGGCCTTTGGTTTTAATCTTCACTAGCATGAGTAAGCAACCCATTCCCCTTCAATTGTGATTTTCATAATTTTTTACTATTAGCCCTACCGGCTAGATTTCATGGGAATTAATCCAAAACAAAGTAAACAGACTTCAAGATGTCTAGAAGCTTCATAAATAGCACAATGAAGCCATATTTGATAATTTGGAAAATCACTTTATATTCACAATGTACAGCAAGTATAATAAAATCTTTTAACTAACTTACATACTGCACTAAGAATAGTGAATTCTGCATCTGAATACTAAGAGAAATATTAAATCAGTAGAGTGAAATTCAAGAAGAATTTGTAGCAGTAGTTGGATTAACAACTGATAAAATGCTCTGGACAAAGTACTAGTTTGTTTTTTGTTTGTTTTTTGAAGAAAATTCCAGATCCAGTGTTGCATTTCATACATTTTCAAATCTTACTTATAATTTGTTTTTATACAAAATATTCTTTAGCTGCTATTTCTAAATCTAAATGCAAAAAAATAAATAATGACTAGGCTTAAAGCTGATTAAATATATTTTAAAATGTCACTGACATATTTTGCAAAGGAATTATTAACTATCTGAGTGATACATAATGAGCTGTGAAGGAACTTTCACTGCTACCTATCTGAACACAGGTAGGATTTCTACACTTGCTATAAAATTATGCCTCCATTTCAGAGAAGGCAGAAAATTCCCTATGTACCAACCAATTTTAACTTATTCTAAAGTAAACAAGCTATCTTCTGGGATCTTTCAGAAGAGAATAAGTTTTTAGGTCAATCTTCCATAAATCTTTTTTAAAAAATACTGGCTTCGGGCAGACAATTTTAAAAGCCTCATGCACATTTCAGCTGTCAAGACATTTCAAACATACTACTAGTAATTATTTTGTAACTTACTAGAATATTTTTTGAAATGTTACAACTTAGCAGAAAGTTTTTAATTGTCTATATTTAGAATAGAAATTGCACACACAAATCTAAGACAGAAATCAGCAGCATGTGCTATATCTAGTACTGCACAGCAATACTACTTATTTACAAAGAAAAAAAGGTGCAAAATTACCTCGGGACGAGCTTAGCCTGGAAAGTGATGAGCGCCGAAAGGATGGATAACCAAAGTAACTAATATCTTCTGAAAACATAGCATCAGCATCAATAATGACACTTGGGTGAGCAGAATGTATGTCAGCATCCAGAAGAGACATAAGATCCTCTATAAGAGGAGACAAGGATCTGAGGTAAATTATCAGCTACTTGAAAATAATCTAGAAAGACCATCACCAAACAACACAAATCCACTAACAAAACTGAACTTTTCTTCCAATTCCCTAACATATAAATATTTTGCCTACTGCTCACATTTCAATCAAGCAAAATATCCTAGAATGCTAATCCAATGTTATCTACTGTATATCAACTGCCTGCTTGCTGCTTCAAGCCATTAAGTCTAATCTCATCCTAAGAACTCAAATGTTAGACAAAGCTATGAACAGTTAAGCAATATAAAAAGAAACTAAATTGTTCCACAAAACAGCATGTGAAAATGCTTCCTTCAAAAGAAAAGAAAAAAGAAAGAAAGAACCTCTAATTTTATCTGAAACTAAAACAATTGTTACCTAAACTGAAAAATGTCATTTTAATGGGGTCTATAGATAACTATGCAAAAAAAACATACACATATCTCCTGAAGAAAATATTTTATGAGACTACATTTATGGTATCAAATTAACTGAACTGTTGATAGGGCAGGAGAGTGCCTCACTTTTGAATCACAATCTTGGCATAAAATCTCAGCTGTTGATAGAACAAACAAATGCTCTCCTAGTAATGGCTTTTTTTCTATCACTTTCTATTAAATTTAATTTCCAGCAGAATAAGAAATGCTGCCTAAACTGTCAGCAGACGCAGTTAAGTTTATCCAGTAAATCTCAAGCTTTATAAATTCAACACCTTGCATTTTAATAGACTCCTAACCAACAACGTGCCGCATGTAATCCAGCTACAACAGACACTATTTAATCCTTACTCACCTGTCGCTTTAATTCCATGACCTCACTATGATGTCATGTACAATTCTTTTATTTCCCATTTCTTTTCTAACATAACTGAATCCTTAGCTATCAAGTACTGACTCCTGCTACAAATAATCCCAGTGAGATCATAATTCAATTCAAATAACCTGACCTTGATTTTTACAGATCAATATACAATATAAATATTTATATCCCCTATTTTCCCATGTCCATCATTACTGTTATTTCTTCCCAGAATCCATGTCCTATTGCTCTATTTTAAGAAAACCCTGGTTTATGCAATCCTTTCAGCGTCCATCCAAGAATTACACCACAATGGAGCAGTACCTCAATAACTTTCCACTTCTCCACCTATGGTATCCTATAAGAAATGTATTACGTTTCTGAATTACAAACTACAATTAACAACTAAAAGTGGGAAGATTTGCTTTTAAATGCATCTTAGCTACTTTTCCACATCTTATTAATGAAAGAATCAATTACTTTTTAAAAACAGGTTAGAGGTGTGTGAAGTTTCACAAAAGAAGCTCCAACCATTAGCATTTGATTCAAATTTTTTCCCACATATAAACTAAATGAAAAAAAAATGGGATAATTTCCAGCACCTTAGTTCCTTTCTTCCTAATTTAAGCTTCTGGTCTGAGAAAACCTGAGTACTGAATAATAATCAATCCCCCTTCAGACTGACCCTCTAAAGAAGCATTGGTTCTTGCTTTCAAGTAACTATTTAAAATGCTCAGTGAATCAACTTAAGAGCATTGTATTTCACAGCTATTAGTTTTCATATACATTCATGCTCAGAGTCTGATTTATCCATTTTGAAACTACAAAGCAAAATATTACAGTAACTATCATCTTAACTGCTAAGCAGGATCACATTTAATTTGCTGAATGAGTGAGCATTCAGGAAATATCCGAAGTATAAGCTAGACTAAGAAGTTGGGGCAGAAAAATCCTAGCAGGCAGCAATAACAAACCACTCTGCATTGTTGCCAAGACAATTTATATGGTCATTTCCACGCAGTCACCAGGAATCAAATGTGAGTTGGAGCTTTTACTTTTACATGCATACCGAAAGGCAACCCACAAAATGACAACAAGTTGCCTGCTCTCAATATTGTTAATAATATTTATAAGTTATAATTATAATGTATAATTCTCCTTTCTTATGAACTCAGTACTAAATATCTTCAGAGCTGTCGTGGGTCTCCAGGCTGGATATAGTACTACAGAATAAGGTGGGAAACAAGACAGTGTAACATTGATTCTGTAGGGTGCTTTTAAATCCAGCACTGATGCTGGACAGCCATGTAACAATTGTGGCAATTAGGTTTTTCATTAATTTCAGCTGATAAATCTTGAAGAAGCAAACCTAGATTTGGTTATTTGCGGGATGATAAGCTTAAAGCAAGATAATAGTACACTCTAGAATTCTTGGGGTGCTGCAAAAATTTTAGCTAGCTTGGAATATAGAACCAAACATGCTAAAGGTTACCTATTTATGATTCCACATTACACTGAAACTGCTTTACTATTTACTAATTGCTTTGGGGTACATAGTTTAGAATCCCTATTTCCCCAGGGCCATGTGTGCATTCTTTGGTCATGTCATGCTCCATAAGACTGATAAGTTCGGGAAACAAGTTCCATGTGGATTTCTGGAAGAAATGTAATGCTAGTAGGCTAATATAAAAGAAATTTGAAAACTAAACCAAGTGATTCTCTCACACAATTTATACATAGTGTAATTAAGGCACAGTTACTAACAGTCTCTTTCTCATACTTCCCCATTCCCCTAAATTCAATAAACTTTTCTCTAATGGCCTTGTTTCCTCCCTTAACCGTCTTGCTGCCTCCTTTATTTGTTAGGTATTCCGTCACATTATTACATTTTAGGGCGATTTTTAAAATGTAATTAGACATCTCTCTATATCAATGTTTTTAATATTGTTGCAATGTGTGTATTTACTGTGTGTTCGTGCCCAGAGCTGTTAAGAAATTGGTAGCATATAAGTTTTTTAAATAAGCAAATGGAATTCATATTATTCACTTTAATCAAAAACCATATCATTCATATAATGTATATTAATTCGCTGTAATCTAAATATGTTTATTAAAATTTAACAAATAAACTCAACCTTTTACTGCTTTCCTTTGTAATCTTACATATCTGGGCAAGACATTCCACTCTATAAAAATGTTGTACAAATTTATGTTGAGAACTAATTATAATCCTATAGTCTTATACAATTTTAAAAAGTATGTATTCTTATACAGTTCCCTTGAACAGCTGGCAAACTAGATCCTCGCCAAGAACCTGAATAAGACATATACTGTATTCTTTCTTTACATTCATCCAAAGTTTAAGCTTTTTCACATAATAAATATAGATCTACCATTCAAATATAAGATTGTTAAGAATGGAGTTTCAGCTGCCGGATCACTTTCTCATTTCAATAGAAGAGAAATATGTAGCTGTGGAATCCTTGGTGTTCTCTGAGCTTGGTTATTTGTAGAAATTTCATTACCTGACTAGGCAACATCATCAGTGCTAGTGAGTATGGGGATTGCTCCCTACTATTTATATACAGTATATAAGATGTTGAGACTCTCTAGAAAGAGTATAGAGAAGAGCAACAAAGATGATCAGAGGACTGGAGGCTAAAACATATAAGGAACGGTTGCTGGAATTGGGTATGTCTAATTTAATGAAGAGAAGGACTAGGGGTGACATGATAGCAGTGTTCTGATATCTCAGAGGTTGCCACAAAGAAGCGGGAGTCAAGCTATTCTCCAAAGCACCTGAAGGCAGGACAAGAAGCAATGGATGGAAATCAATCAAGGAGAGAAACAACCTAGAACTAAGGAGAAATTTCTTGACAGTTAGAACAATTAATCAGTGGAACAAGCTGCCTCCAGAAGTTGTGAATGCTCCAACACTGGAATGTTTTTAAGAAGAGACTAGACAACCATTTGTCTGAAATGGTATAGGGTTTTCTGCCTGAGCATGGGATTAGACTAGAACAGGGGTCCTCAATCCCCGGTCCGTGAACCGGTACCAGGCCGCAGCATGTTAGCAACCGGGCTGCACAAACAAGCAAAATCCCATCTGCGGGATGCAGGCAGCACACAAAACCACATCCCCTCTGGTCCATGGAAAAACCTCTCTCCACATAATCGGTCCCTGATGCCCAAAAGGTTGGGGACCTCTGGACTAGAAGACCTCCAAGGTCCTTTTCAGCTGTATTATTATTGTTGTTGTTATTTCTCCTAGCAATGTTGGTAGAGGTATGGTTTTCTCTTTGGCAATTCCTTGACCAGGGTATTGCTTTCTGCTTGTTCGTCTGATGTTAATCCCTGCTTATCTAGGTTCTTGCTGAAGGAGATGATGTGTTCTGATTTCTTTATTTATTTTTAAAAAATTCTTAATTAATTTTGTTAAATTTTCTCATTTTCTCACAACTCAAAAAATGAAAATATTGTCCTATTGGACAAAACAACAATAATCTCTAAAAGGTTAGTTTTCCCTGATCTCAACCACTATGAAAATGTAAGACATTATTAGTCTTCCTTTCAACATCAAAATGAGACCAAGATTTCTCTTTTTACAACAAATTCTGTCCATGCTCAGAAATTCAAGACACTGTTAAGAAGGAAATATACAATAAACTAACTTAGAATGAGTTCATACTTTTACTTGGAATTCTCTGGATAACTGTTGCCCTCCATTTTTCTTCTTCCAAAATGAATTCATTATACCTTTATATATGGCATTACCATTCAAAAAAAATTAAAATGTACAGAACTGTATGATAGCATAGCTGCTCAGCTACCCCTGTGTTTTTAGAATTTCAGAAAGGGTTGTTTTTATTACATTTAGATTGAAGGAGAGAGTCACTGACAAAGGAACTGAGACAAGTAATTTTCTCTTCCAGATCTGTAACTAGGAGCTATTCTAAATCTAATAAAACAAACTGAAAATGAATCTTTCCTAGTGACCTATCTGAGAGGTATCTCTTCTGAATTCTACTTAGTGAAAACTAAAGAAAAAAGTACTGTAAAATAAGTCTATTACCCCTGCCTTATGCATCATTTAACATATACTATTCAAATGAAAATCATATTAATACCTCTCCATTGTTGTTAAAGTGATATGATTTTGAAAGCCATATTGGAACCAAATAGAGCTATACTGTAATATTGGCTGTAAATATAAAATGTTCTGGAAAATTGGTCAATTCAGCAGGAACAGAATTATAATACTATATAAGACAAATGATAGATTATAAATTTGACCCATGAGAGGGGGTCAAACACAAGCATTCAACAGTGAAATAACTACTGCTTTACAATTTAAAAGCATTTTTAAATGATAATAAAATAGCTACTCCAAAGTTTTTTCTTAAATTACTACTCTGCCTATACAAATGCTATACACATTTGCTACTGAATACTGCAATCAGAATTCAAACGTTTTGTATAAGCCAAACAAAATTACAACTTGGCATAACCATAAAGCAGAATTGTGGAAATGCTTTAAGAACCAGGAAAACCTTAGCAGTCAACCAGCAGGGCTTTTAACATTTGCTTTTACAAGAGCAATTTATTTCATATAGCTTTATAGATTTTTTTTCACACAAATATTTTCCGAGATTGACACAGCTTTGGCAATTCTTATAGCAGGAAAGTTTTTAAACTACAAAAGTTATTTTAATTTCTCATTCTCATTATACTGATTGTAATGCTCCATTTTAAATTTCATATTTTGTTTTACTACTATAAGGTATCATATATTAAGCAGAAAGGTAGGGTATAAATTTAATCATCATTATTTTCACTGACAGCATCTTGTCATTTAGGCTGACTTAGCCGCAGATACATCTATGAGCATCTCCAACAAATTGTCTGTGACTTGCTTAGCCAGGTTTAGTGAGATATGTAAATATATACGTTTTCATCTACAAAGAAGAAATTATAGAAAGAAAATATGGGCTGACATTAGTTTGTTAATAGCTTCATTCTCTGGCTTCTCCCAAATCAGAATGCAGTGTTGACATGTCATGCTATCACTGAATAACGAGACACAGATATTTCTTTCCCCACATCTTTCCAGATGTTATCTGCATGTACTCAAGGATGTGTTTATCATTATGGCAGCTATATTTATTTGTATAAAGATTTTTATTCCAATCTTCTAATTTTACACACTTATAGTTTAGAACAGGAGTGAACAACTACAGCCCTTTTACCTGTGGACTTCAACTCCCACAATTCCCGAGCAAGCATGAGTGGCTCAGAAATTATGGGATTTGAAGTCCACAGCTTAGAAGAATATGTGAGGTGACATTGTAAAAATCATTTTGATTTTTTTTTATTAAAATGAACAATAGACTGAAAAAGAAAAACACCACTGCCAATGTGAGCATATTAAACTATGAAGTGCTTTTTAATACTTCCTTTTTAAAACCAGCACTATACAACATTGTGCAACCAAGGCATTAAATTATGTATCTCTAGCATGGGAAACAATAAATTGACTTATTAAGATCTGTTCTACCATTCAACTTGCTGAACTGCAAGACACCACAAAATCAAATTAACTAGTCTTAAATACAGATTATTAGCAGCACCAATAAGAGGAGGGTTCTCGGGGTCTTATATTGTTGATTTTTTTAATCCTATATGCTACCTGGAGTGATAAATAAATAAATCTGGAAGCTAAATTCCTTATTATGATGTTAATAAACTAAGAAAAGAGGAATTTCAACAAACATAAAGTTGGAAACATAAGAAATGAATGACAGGTAGTCCTTGACTTATGACCACAAATTGAGCCCAAAATTTCTGTTGCTAAGCAAGACAGTTGTTAAGTGAATTTTATTCCATTTTACAACATTTCTTGACACAGTTGTTAAGTCAATCACTGCAGTTCTTAAATTAGTAACACGGTTGTTAAGTGAATCTGGCTTCCCCACTGACTTTGCTTGTCAGACGGATGCAAAACATGATCATGACCCCAGGACACAGCAACCATCATAAATATGAGTCAGTTGCCAAGCATCTGAATTTTGATCACGTGATCATGGGTATGGTGCAAGAGTTGTAAGTGTGAAAAACAGTCATAAGTTACTTTTTTTCAGTACTGTTGTAACTTTGAATGGTCACTAAGTAAATAGTTGTAAGTTAAGGACTACCTGCATAATGATTGATCAAAGGTAATATATTAATCAACTGGAAAACCACTACTTAATAGAATCAGTAGTAGAATAGTAACATTCTAAACCTCACATGGCAATTCATATATTTAGATGTGCATTTTTTATTTTATTTAATCAATGGGAATCTGGAAGCAAGTCTCATATGACTAAATATTTCACCACAGAAAATAAGCCTTTGTCTAATCATAATCACATTAACTTCTTCCCCATTATTATTCCATTCATTTCCAAAAACACAATATTTAAACTGCAATAGATTTATTCTAAAAATATTAACATTAAGCTAATTCTATGGTTATCAAAAATAATATAAAAGTGCCTTCTAGCTTCTTCTTTTAGTATAATCTTTTTTCTTCAACAATTTCTATTTTAATAGAGGTCTGCTTTAGAAAGTAATTGTGAAGAAATAAACAGGACATAAAGATCTATTTTTGCATGCAGTGTGCCTTGTTAAAGTATTCATTTCTAAGTCATACATAATCTGTGGCACAAAAAAACACTAATTGTGGGTTTAATTACTACATCTCAATGCTGCCTGACTCCCAAACATTATTCTATGCAATAGTTACATGTTTTTGAACCAAGTTACTCAGGCTCTCTCTTGACTTTTATTTTTAAAAATCAGAAACTTGTTTGAAGTATGAATTGTTTAACAGAAACCTTTCAACGGATACTATAAGTGGATCAATTAAGATGCCCAAAATATGTACATTCTTATAATACAGAACTTCAAATCAGAAAATTGAACAATAATACAGATGACTTCCAGAGTCCCTTACGTTTCATGATTCAGTGTGGCTTCTTCCTGCACTAGGCAGTATGTTGGACTACAGGATTCCTAAGGTTTCAACCCTCATATTTTACATATTCACTCCAATAGTAAAAACCTGACCTGATTTTGCCTTACCTATTCTTTTTTTCTTTCTTCCAAAACACCAATACTTTTTTAGAAGAGAATGTTAATTATTTATAAATATTGCAGAATGAATACCTACTGAACTTTATAAGAGCTTAAAATGATTTTTTTAAAAGGAATAAGAAAACATTTCCCACACAAACCTCCAGGAAGATAGGATTCACTTGCTGTATCATCACCATCATCACCATCCTCATCATCACGACTCAACAAGTTGTTCACCGCAAGATTAACATCAAGATTTGTCCGTTGAAGTTCTCTGATAATTACACTTCTAGATTTTCCTTGTAAAACAACTTGTGCCTATGCAAAACAGAAGGCATGCACACATTAAGCTGAATAATGATTCTCAAGACAATTCTGACTTACAAAAATAAAACATTCCTGAGAAATTAAACTGATTACTACAAATAGGTTAAAAAGTAAATAGAAGTTCTTAGTGCAATTAAAATTGTGCAACAGTAAATACAAGTGAACTGTGACAAAGAGGAACTTAAATCTGCCAGATCCCTTCCTGAGAGTTCCACCCGTCCCCGACCCCTCTATTTAAAATTCCAACATGTCTGGTTGTGGTTATTCTCCAAATGAATGAGTTCTACCCAGCCATGTAGTTATGCTGCTAGCAGAATGGAGATGGAGAATATTCAGATGAGAAGATTCCCCTACTTCTTTTCATATAGAATCTAGACAAGTCATCAGAACAAAAAAATCACTCTTCCTTAGTCTAGTTCTAGGGAATGCTGCAGTATTTTTTTTTAATCTCATACTTAAATTTCAGTTTTATTTGAGTTACCAACAAGCAAGTTTGGAATGCATGGTGCTAGTATAAACCCAATATTAGAGGAACAAATAAATAATTTTTATTTTAGTAAAGGCATCAGAGTAACAGTATGAGAAAATAGTTTAGACACTAAAAGACAATAGGATGAAATCTACATATCAAAACTAGAAATCATTAACTTGTAAGCATACAGCAAACAAAGAGACAAAGTGGTCAGAGAATGGGAGCAGATATAGAACTACACACTCTACATAAAGTAGCATTAAAAAGAAATAAAATATAAGGCAACATTGTTAGATTACTTCTACATCACCTCCAACAGCAGGAATACACCAACATTTTAAGAAAATATTTATTCTTTTGCACCAATTAACTTTATCAAATGTTGAAAGTTAGCTCAAAACTGTTGTGTTACCTACCATAAACCATGTCTCTTTTTCATACCTGAGTAATCATCTAATCCTATCTGGTTCATCAAGAAGGACATGTTACTGACCCCATTGGATCAGAATTTCGACTGGCAGGATCTGCAGCATGCCTTTCCTGACTGGAGGGGAGCCTTCTCTGCCATGTCCCTGCCCTATGAAACATCTTATCATCAGAAGTGAGGCTGCCCCCCCCACTCTATTGACTTTCCAGAAGAAGGTTAAGTCCAGATTCTGCCAACTGAAATGTGGATCCAAAAGTGGTATGCACACATAGGATTGCTGTGACCTTAAGGATGCTCTCTCCATCTTTTAAACTTGGTATATTTATATATGGTTTTTATGGTCTCTTTTACTGTAAATAGCCCAGGGTCACTTATATAGTGAGATACTGGATATATAATGATTAATAACATAAATTTAAAAAATACTCATCCGACTCAGAGGTAAAAGTAGTTGGGAAACACGTGAATGCTTGCCCCATTCTGAATCCTGGAGATAAATCTCTTAGTCTTAGAAGATTTGCCATATATTCTCTATGACAATAGTGTATGATTACAATAGCAATGATTTTGGGGAATCCTGCAGTAAGAAGATATTTTCAAAACCCTGAGTGATAAATTCTGTTATTGTCAAGTAAAACTAGTAGACATACCCTGAAAAATATTCAGCAACTAACCTATTTTTCAATCCTTTTCCAGTTCTGAAAAAAAAAAATCTTTTTTTCAAATGTGTGCATTTTATGTTCTTTTGAAAACGGTTAAAGTTCAGATATCTAAGTTTAGATTATTATCTATTACAGTTTTAATTTACCTCACACACACAGTTATTTAGACAGAATGACTTCCATGTAATGTACTGTTTTGTTGTCTGTCATCAAGTAACTAAACTGATTTCAATCCATACTAGATATCAGTTCTTGAACTTACAACCCCAGTAATATTAGATGTCAGACTGAGGGAGAACAGCTGATAAGCATATGCTGCATATCAAGGAAAATGGCAGGCAGGCAAAAGAGATTGAAGTATTTGTGTATGTGTGTGAGAGAGAGAGAGAGAGAGAAGAGCTAGAGAAAGACACAGAGAGAGAGACAGAGAGAGACAGAGAGAAATAATGGAAGAAGTTTAAAAACTATTCACTGACACAACCAATTTCTTTGTTATAGAAATTTTAAAAAATTCACCCTAAGCGAGATTCTTACCTGTGAAATGAGTTCTTCTGGGATAACAGATGCTGGAATCACCGGTTGTGGTTGACTACCCAGTAGACCAGATCCTCTGTCACGTCCAGTTCGAATGACTCGTGTTTGCCTTCGTGAATCTCTAGCTCCAGCTGATGATCTACCTGATGATCCTCCCCCACTTCCTCCCACACCTGAGCTCCATCGACTTCTGGAAAAAAAATCAAAAACAAAGGATCAATGTTTCTGAATTATTTTTAAAGTTATCATATATCTGAACTGAACTGTTCCACAAGATACTGTCGGTTAATTAGTGTTAATTCTGCAAGTTTTGCAAAAGATTAGAAACACTTCTGAAACTTCAGTCTGTGCTTATACAAAACATACCATCCCAGAAACAAAATGTATTAATACCGGTAGTCCTTTTAAATTTTAAGCCCCTCAGATCTTTTTAGAGCTGGGTGACCTTGAAATCTAAAAAAATAAATACATATTTTTCAAGGGATTCCGGGAATGTTCCATTTTCTATTCCAAGCATAGTGTGACAATATTCTAAAAGCTAGCCTACTAAATTGGAAGCTATGCACTTAGAAATATTAACTTTTCAAAACTATTAACCACCCCAATGTAGTTAATAGAAAGGTAGATTTTGCATATGATTCTGATTGCAGAACTATATCTAATACTGGAATAGATTCTTTTTCCTTTTCTATCTCCTATATCTTCTCTGAGCACCAAGGGTTCCCTTTAGTGGGGAATATCCTCTGTTTCAACCAGTTCTATAATTTGTTCAAAGCAACACTATACAACAATCATCATCTATCTATCGGACAATATGCTTAAGCTTTCGCATGCAGAGGTGACACTGATTTTTACAATCCGAATATCAATCTAGAAATAATTTAAAAACAATTACTTTATATATAACATATGCTTATGCTGTTACCACATTAAGTATCTTTCTAGGCATAGATATTAAGAAATCTCACATTATCTCAGGAATATTCTTTTCCTTCTAGAAAAACAGTGATTGTTTTAAAATGTTTATGAGTAAAATGTAAAAAAACATTGATGTTAGCCAGGACTCATTTTAAATTGTTTTTACTAGCAGAACACATGCACGATAAATCTATTCTAGCAGCTGTTCATAACCACTATCTTTAAAACTGAGTGAACTTCTCTAGAGCAACACAACAACTGAAGTTAAAAATAAGTGTTTCAAATTATTCTAGTTACAATTCTAACTAGATATGCTATCATGGATCATTTATAAATCATGCAAGCTTTATTCAACAAGAAAGAGCAACAATGAAATAGAACACAAAACAACACATATCTTCAAATATTTCTCCTAAAAAGCTTTCTAAGTGTATTTTTAATAGTAGTTTTGCATGGAAAAATATGCAGGATATAAATTCACCTAAAATACTTATTACTGTTGAAGAAGAAAATCTAAACTACCTGTAATAGCATTATCTAGTCTGAAGATTAAAGCACAGATGGTCCTCGAATTATGACTATAATTGGGAGCAGAATTTCTGTTGTTACATAAATCATGCTCAATTTTATAAACTTTTAAAGCACGGTTGTTAAGTGAATTACTGCAGCAAATAACACAGATGTTAAACAAATCCATTTTCTCCCACTGTCTTTGCCTGTCAGAAGCTGGTGGGGAGGGTGCAAACGGTGATCACATGACCCTGGGACTCTGCAATCCCCATAAATACATGCTGGTTGCCAAGCACCGGAATTTTGATCATGTGACCGTGGGGATCCTGCAGCATTCATAAGTTTAAGGACCCATTGTAAGTCACTGCTTTCAGTGCCGTTATAACTTTGAACGGTGGTTAAAGGAATGGATGTAAGTCAAGGACTACCTGTAGATTAAATATTTCTTCAAAATTTAAAATTTCTTCAAAATCTTGCTTAATAGCATTTAAAAATAATAATTCTAAACCACCTCTGCATTGGAATGATCTTCATACATATAGAGATGATGTTATGCGTATTCACACATAACCAAGTATAGTATACAAACAGGTTGCAGCCTCAATCCTATCAAAACTTACCCAAGGGTGTTGCCTGCCAGTCTGCCCAGAGTTTCAGAACCAGACAGAAACCATGGGGAATCACTAGTCCTGCCTGGCCTGGATGTCCTTCCTGCCCCTGAGCCACTGCTCAACTTTGAACTGAAAGTAAAAGATGGTAGATCAGTCACAATACAATCCCAAATGGGTTAAAAACAAGCCCTGGAATCCCAGGTTTAAATTCTCAGGGATTCAGTCTGGTAACACACCAGCTTAAGCAACACCCTTGGGGAATCTTCCAAACTTAGCTAAAGGATATGGCAATCTAACAGGGAAAAAGGAAAAGCATGCAAAGCATGCCAATACAGCTCTTTTATTAGAAAATGTTTTATTGCAAAAGTAATATTAACTCTCATGGTGAAACTATTGTGTATATGTTCAAATGAATTACTATGCGTTAATTAATACAATCAAATTTCAAATCCTTGCTTTTAAACCCAAACTTGAATTAATATAATACTCCTATATCCTTTTAAAAACTTTATTAAGTCAGATAAAAATGTGGATCCAGAAAACATATCCTGGCAAGTGGTAACATCGTAAATGAAAATATAATGTCAATTCAGTTCTATTAAGACTATTCAATTCAGCAGTCAATGTTGGTTAGGATATCTAAATTGTTTTTAGTATTTATGATTCATTTCTTATTATTTATATGCAAATAAGTTAGAACTAATTTTAGCATCTATAAACATCATCAAAAAAGTACATTTAAAAATATTTTTTAAAAAATTCTCTCATTTCCTAGGTTTATTTTCAATTCTGTTAACAATCCAAATTAGTAACATTTAAAAACAAAGTGGATTAAAATATTTGATACTTGTTACAAATCAGAACAAAAGTAGCTCTTACCCATCATTATTATCAGGTTTACCCAATTCTAATCTGTCTGGCTGAACTAAAAAGCCAATTCTGCAGACTCTACCATCCTAAAATTGAAAAAAAAGTGTCCATTAAACATTATACTTAAATTGCATTATTAACATTTTTTAGCAATTATTAAGTTGGTCTAACCTAGGACATCTAAATTTAACTACACAACCAGAATATTTTAATTGCAGCCTAATGTGTATAATTTACCTCAAGAAGAAATGCAGCATGATTTGGTCCCACTACACACTGTTTAATTGTTGCCTGTTCCAATACATTCAAAGGAGGATGACTGAAAAAGAAAAAAAAGAAAAATCCCATGAGTAAGACACTTTTCTTGCTTTAAAAAATGAAAGAAGATAAGTAGCTTGTGATATGACATGAATGGCTATCTCAAAATTTATTTTCAATTGTTACATTTAAAAAACAGACACTTCTGGAAACTCTCTGTAAAGTTTGTTTGTTTTTTGCTGAAAATGCATAAAAGTAAACTACTGATTTTGGGATTTATTGATTAGAAGGTTTGTTTATTGGAAGAAGGGAACTATGATAGACAATATAGGATGGAGGAGTTGCTAATTGCTATGATTGTAACTGCCACAAAGAAGATTGTTTCTTTAGATATCTTTCTTTTTCTTGCTTTTTTATTATTCACTTTTTTTACTCTTTTAGAATCTTTTTCTACTTTTTTGTTTCTGTAATTTTTTAAGTTTTTGTAAAAATGTTAATAAAAATATTTTTAAAAAACAAAGAAAACTATAAAGTAGATATAGTTTATTTGAAATAGTACTTCAAATAAATACTTTTAGCTGAACAACTTGATGAATAAAATACCTATTTTTAAATAAAGGGATAACACTATATCATCTTGTATTTAGTCATACTTATTTTTTTACAAACATCTGTCTTCATTTGTTACAGAGGAATTCAATGTATCACAGATATCTATATATCTATATACAGAACGAAAAAGGTTGCGAGATACAGTGGCTACAGATCATATTATGACAGTCCATTTTTAGATCTTCTGAAACCAATCAAAGCAAACCTTTGCTTTCCAAGTTGTAATCAATGAAGAGCTTAACACAAACATACAGCCACTTGGGTACGCACACCTGCTTCTCCTCCATCCCCCAGTGCCCACCCAATTAGGTAGCTGAGTAGAAAAATAAGTTGGAAGATCTTTAAGATACCAAATTTACAAATTCAGAATTGCAACAGTGAAGATTTCTCACCTATTTAAGTTGTACTTGTTGAGCTTTTCTGAAACTTCTCTTAACCTGTAAGAGGAAACAATACATATTTTAGCAAATATAAGCATATATTAATCAAACACATTTTATGTGCTTTCTGAAACCTGACAAGCAGTCCTCAACTGATGACCACAATTGAGATCGGAATTTCAATCTCTAAGCGATGTGGTTATACAGCAAGACGTCATGTGACTGCTTTACTTAGCAGCCACAATTCCATCACTCTCTATTGCAGTCGTTAACCGAAAATCACAGGTCATCATCAGAGTTTTCCAAAGCTGTCCAAAGCAAGCTGTAGCATCCTTTCGAAGATGTGCGGAAGTTAGCACAACTTTATGAAAACAGCATTGCTTAACGAAAGGCTCAGGGACCACATGTAGAATATTCCCCAGTGAAGCTGGGTCTGAAAAGGAAGACACCAAAGGGAGCCAGGCACTTCTGCTTCAGCCACGGTGGCTGGGCATGAAGGAGAAGGTTGGTGCAGTGAACTGGAAGAGAAGGCAAGTGGGGAGTGAACCAATCTGGTGCTTTCTGAGGAGCAAACGAATCCTGGTGCTTGCTGGGACAGACTGAGCTTCCCAGGGCATAGAAAGCAGTCCCAGAGCCACACGGTTCTGGGGCTGCTTGCTACCCTCAAGGCAGGGGCAGGCAGCCAAAAGGGTATAAATAGGGGGAGATAGTTGGGCAAGGGGAGTTGCAGTGGGGCTGCCAAGCACCTGAACTGTAATCACATGACTGCAGGAGCACTACAACAGCCATAACTTCGAGCATGATTTTTAAGTCTGTTTATCGAATGTTCACTGAATGAAAGTCGAGATCTATTTGTATAAGGCAGAACTGTAGCTTAACAGGTATCCTGGTAACAAAATTAGAACAAATCATGTGTACTAAGTTGTTTATATGTTTATATAGTGTACATAAATACACACACATCAACCATTCCCTTTCAGAGCAAGGAACTTTCTGTAAACAACAAAAAAGGATTAAGAGGTAACCAGCCAAATAAATTAAGGCATAAGAAAAAAAAATAGCTAAAATCAGGTTACCCAAATAACTTTTCCTGTACCTCTTATACCAGTTTAGTCTAGCAAACATCCTTGCTTCTATCATGTCCATGCACTGCTTCATATACTGCTTGAATTCTTCTTTTGACATTAATTCATTACCCACTACAGATCACATACTATCTACTACCCTTCTGAGAGCATTTATACATCCTAAATTTTCCATATATATTTTTATCTTTATATAAACCCTATGCTGTATTCTAGTACGTATTTTTGCAAAAAAAACCTAGAATTATATATTCCATTTTCATCATCAAACACAATTACCTCGGTCTTCAATAAATTATTTTCTAGGCATGTGCTGTTTTACACTATACAATCTATTCATAGATTTTTCACTTGGTCACTTCACTGTCATTTATAAATAGTCCTCGGGTTACAATGGCAACTGGGACAGAGATTGCCATCGCCAAGTGATGCAGTTACATAACACAACATTATGTGACTGCATCACTTAGAGAGGGCAATTCTGGCTGCTCTCATGATCTTGTATTCCACAGTGGAGTTCAAAAGAAAAAGTGCTTGGAGTGACTTACAGGAACAACTTGTAATACCTGCTCCTTTATTGCCTTTTCTTGGTATTCGAACAACCACAATGCAATCAAACAATCCTGGAGAAGCTGTAACAGTTGCAACTTCATGGACCAGTCATAAATCTTTCTTTCAGCTCTGTTATAATTTTGAATGATTGATGAACAAGTGGTCATAACTTGAGGACTATCTGTATTTGTTTTCCAGAATTTCACATATGCTTCCAAGATTTCCTTAATTTTCACCCCAAATCATTTCCTGTTTTTTAAAATTCCATTCTATCTAATTGAAGCCTTTCTTTAGCCTTCTTCATTTCCAAAATAATTTTTATTTCCATCAAACTGCTCTGCATTTTTCTACGCCTATTTTAATATCAATATTTGTTCTGCAGGATCCAATCTGGGTCGGTCCTGGGATATGCCTTCATTCATAAATATTCGTTCTCTTTGCTGACATTCTCTGCAATAGTTATGCATTATTTCTTTGTAGTTCTGATTTTTTGCATCATTTTTATATGCATTTTTTTCCTCTTCCACACTTCCCCCAAGCATCATTTTCCAAACTGCCCATTTGTGTTTCTCCACATGCTTATGTGGCACTCGATAACATTTCTTTAGTCTATTCCAGGGGTAGGAAACCTTGGCTCTTTTATGACTCGTGGACTTCAACTCCCAGAATTCCTGAGCTATCATCCCTCTTGCATCCTTCACCAAGTGTCTCATTATTTCACCATTAACATTATATGGAGCATGCTGTTAGATGTTATGCTGATTCTTTTGCCTTAAGTACAAGTAAATTGACTTATTCTTAAAACTATGTAGTAGAAACAGACCTTTTGCTAAACACTTTCCAAGCCACAATTCCCAATCCTTGTGAATGATCTATCACTTTTTCCAGACACTCTTATCTTCTTACCATCCAACCAATCATGTCATTTACTACAAGAATCTTTTTCTCTATATTCCATTCATTCTGAGCATTGACCACGTTTTTCCAAATTTGTCTCTAAGATATCAATTAACGCCATCTTCTGGAGCATAACATATAACTATCACCAATGTATAGCAATTCCGGTCATAAGTGACGTCATAAACGGAGAGCTATCTGTATAAACATCTATAGTTTTTAAAAGAAAAAGGACTAAAGAAATTAGAAATATAAATATTAGGGCAAATTTACTCAGAACTGAAATGAACAGATTTTGTGAGAATGTTCTACAGGTAAATGTAAGCACTCATTAGGAGAGAGGCTGCTGAAAGTAGTACCAACTTCTAGCTGTCTCTATTGGAGTAGGTTGTTGAACATCTGCCCAAAGATGTCAACATCCTGCTCCCCGGGCTACAAGATTTACTACTCTGAAGCAACAGAGGTGCTATCAAAGGGGACTCCCTTAGGATGGGAAACTCTAGTACTATGTATGCTATCTGAAGACCTCTATTTTCTACCTAGTAAAGCACCTGTGTCTCCTCTAAGGAACTGGATCTGATGTTTTCAATTTCAGTTTATTTCTTCCTTCCAATAGCTCTTTTTACAACCACAGATTTTAAGTTAATTTTTGTTTTTACTAACTTTCTATCCTAAGATTTACTATTGCAGAATTCACAATACAAGTCATTCTCTCCCCTCCCCTCATCCCCCTTCAATTTACTTTTATCTCATCTTACTGAATAAAGAGCTTTTGAGTTCGTAAAAGCTTACACATTTTTATGACCTCTGAATTAATCTAATCAATCTCAACTGAGGAAAAAAATAAAGTTACAAGATATTGGAATTTAACTACATTTATAGTAGAGTTATTTACTATTTATGTCACTTATATGACTGTTCACCTGCCCTGTGGAGCTAACGATGAATTTCAAACAATCATAAATAATCAAAAACAATTAAAACAACATACCATGCTTGGGTATTTCACAGGCTACACAAGCTAGTTGTTGAAGACAGCCTTACCTATGTATCCTAGTGCACAGGCCAGGGGAAGAACCAGGTCTTAGCACCTTACAAAAAACCAGCAAGGTCACCATAATCTGCCTCTCAGAAGAGATGCAGTTCCATAGTACAGCGTTCCCTGACCTTTCCGGCTTGGCGGACCAGCAGAGGCAGCGGGGGGGGGATGGTTTTGTGTGTGCATGCGCGTGCCACTTTCACAAATGCAGTTTCACACATGCTTGCCCACCACTTCCACAGCTCAGTTCCGAATGGGGATTAGCGATTCCTACTATAGAATAAGAGAATAACAGAAGAGACCTTGGAAGTATTTTAGTCCAACCCCTAGCTCAAGCAGGAGACCCTATTCCATTTCAGACAAGTGGTTGTCCAATCTCTTCTTAAAAGCCTCCAGTAATAGAGCATTTACAACTTCTGAAGGCAAGCCATTCTACTGATTGTTCTCATTGTCAGGAAATTTCTCCTTATTTATAGGTTGGATATCTCCTTGATTAGTTTTCATCTATTGCTTCTTGTCCTGCCTTCAGGTGCTTTGGAAAATAGGCTGAGCCCCTCTTCTTTGTACCAGTCCCTTAGATACTGGAACACTGCTATCATGTCACCTCTAGTTCTAATGCATAGAGTAGATGCAGTGATAGAGAAAGTCTGTTTCCTGGGCTTCATCAGGTAATGTTCTTTGATAGAAGGGACACAGGGCCTACCCACCCTGTCAAATCTCATAAAACAGGCAGAAATAACTGGAGACATGTTATCTTGCAACTTGGCACTGGTCCATAAAGGGCTTTGTAGAGACAACCAGCATCTTGAACTGCACCCAAAAATTCAATAGGAAACACTATTATCTTGCAAAATAGAGATATTAAGATCTATCAAGGCATGCCAGTCACTACTGTGATACCACTTCATTCTGGATCAGCTGTAGCTTCAAGGGCAGCCATATACTGCACTGCAATAATTCAGATGGAAGACAAGAAAAAAACAGTACAGGTCACAACAATTTGGATCTGAAATTTCATAAGTTATTGTGGTCATAAGTTGAGGAGGCCATGTGACCAGACCTGAATTTTTTAAACGTTTTTATGGCAGTTGCTAAGCGAATCCGTTTTTTGCTGTCACAAAGTCACAAAAAGTCCAGTTACTGCCATCTGCTACAACCAGTCATAAATGCAAGCCAGCTGCCAAACACCCAAAATTCAGTCATGTGACCACTGGAGGATGACATTTTATGACAGCTGGAAGTGCTTTATGGGCATAAACTACCATTCTGAAACCATCATAACTTTGAGTGGTTGTTAAATGACTGGTCATAAGTGGAGAACATTAACGGTTCCTGATCTATGGGTGCCATTGGCACACAAGATGGATATGCACAATGGTTTTCCTAGCCAAGATTGCTACCTGCTCTTTGAGCAGGAGCCCAGGGTGTAGACCAGGGTGTCAAACTGCCGGCCCACGGGCCGGATGCGTCATGTCAAAACCGTGCCCACCCCATTGCCGGCAATGGGAAAAAAAGTTGCGGTATGTCACGACACGTCACATGACGTTGCAAGTTTGACACCCCTGGTGTAGAGGATCCCATCTGGGAAAATGCTACCCTAATCAAAAAGAGAAAAAAAAACCCAAAACTAACAGCTATTCAATCTTACTAGTTTAAATCTGTTCCTTCCATCCAGATTCGCAGAGCCTCCTGAGACAGTAAATTTTTAGGCACAATTTTAAGTGCTGGCTTTAAACTATAAAGCCTTATATAACTTGGCAAACAGAATTGACCAATAAACTGCATAGGAAGAACTGCTGACAGTTTCGTATAGCCACCCACAAAATATTGGGGGGGGGGGCTCCCATTTTATGGAAAAGTTTTCCAGAGAAAGTGAGTATTGCCACAATCCTGAGGACCTTCCAGAAGCTGGTTAAAGTAGAGCTCTTCTGAAGGTTTTTTTTAATGAATGCAGGGACAGTGAAATGTAATTACGGTACCTTTTTAAATTAAATTAATAATAATGCCTTTATGATTTCACTCTTTTACTTTATATTGTTGCATTTGGGATGTTTTTATTTTGCAGCAGTTCAAATATATAATAAATAAACACAAAAGCATTAATACAATAGAGACCACATTTAGGCTTTCCCTGGGCTAAGTTGTATCACAAAATTTAAAAAAGCTGCTATAAAAGAGCCATTAATACCAAAAATTAACCAAGGTTTCTGAGATTTTCTCAAATTTCTTCCAGGTCACTGTCAAAGTCACTCAGTCAAAGTATGCAACTTCCAACTTACATTTTCTGACTCAGCTGATGATAAGCTAAATGAGAATACAAAATAAATACAAACATTTCTGTTTACCTCACAATAGCTTGGTATATATACTGTATATATTGGTATATTACTGTAAATGAAAATAAGTTAGAAAACAGGAAAATGAGAGCTGCTGAGCTGCAGTAGACTAGATCAAATTTATTTGGTGTTTCATTAATGAGAAAATCTAACACCGTAGCCCAAATCAATATTTGTTGCTTGAAAATAATTGCAGGGACAATTGAGTATTAACTGCTCAAATTTTAGCCTCACAAACTAAATTTAAAATAAAAGTGGGCAAAAGCAAGTAAGTAATACGCAACAGAGAAGCATTTAACATAACCACATGAAAAATGCAATTTTTTTTAACCAAATTAAAAGAATTTTATTTTACATAGAACAAAATAATATTTCAGGATTCCTGTTAAGTAATTTTTCCAGTATTACTTAACCACTCAGACTTGTCACATAAAAGGATATGTTTTGAATATGCCTATTTTAAGATATTTTAATTCCTTGAACTTCTTTTAAATAAAACCAATTCACAAGAATATGACTTTGATGAAACAAAATGTGTGTGTCTATTGCTATATTGAGGATTCAAAAAGAAATGCTCCTTTTATTATTCACTTCCAGTATACTCTGACATGATAAATACATTACCAAGACAGACTCCTATTTTTAATATTCAAATATCACCACATAGCTACTTAAACGGATGTAGGGGGCAAAAAGAAGAGAAACAGTAGTGAGCTTCAAAAATGATTCAGAATTTGTCTAGCTTCTAGAAACCAACTGTATGAAGAAGACTAGGCTAAGAAACACAAATCCAGAAGCATTTGGGCCATGCTGATGAATAACCTGATAAATCTGGTAACTTGAGCAATTCCAAAGATCTGTTCCAAAGTTCAGCAAGTTACCCATTCAGGGACAGACTGTTCTATGGTAGCTCCAGTTGGAAACACCTTTAAGAAAGTCCACTTGGTGCTTACCTGATTATTTTCAGCACTGTGCAAGAACCAGTTTTATTCTCTTACACCTTTTAATTACCCACTTTTGCTGTTTGTTTTTGAGCAGTTTTACTACTAAGTCAGATTTGAGTTACATCTTTTTTTAAAAATCCTTGTCTTTAACAGCTACATTTTCTTTACTTTAATGGGAATTATGTTTTTATTTAGAGTAACCTTTAGGGCAATGTAAGCAATTATGTCCCTCATAACCCCCACCAATGGTTATCCTGGCTATAGCTAAGGTGAGGGTCAGGAAACTACAGCAATCCTGCCTTCTGTTATCCTGGGATTAGCACTATTTAGGGGAAAATATTACAATTTCATTTACTCACATTAGCCACACCTAAGAGCCTAAGAAGACAAGTGGAAGAAACCAAGATTCCTCACTTCATAATTTTTTTAAGGAATTCACTATTTTTAAGCAATAATGCATATTAAACTCCTTACAAAAACTAATTATTTTATTATTTTATTTTAACTAAGGAGAAATTTCCTGACAGAACAAGTAATCAGTGGAACAACCTGCCTTCAGAAGTTGTGAATGCTCCAACATTGGAAGTTTTTAAGAAGAGACTGGACAACCATTTGTCTGAAATGGTATAAGGTTGCCTGCCTGAGCAGGGGGTTGGACTAGAAGACCTCCAAGGTTCATTCCAACTCTATTATTATTATTGTTATTATTATTATATGCAGCTTTAACCAAAATATCTTATCTACAAGTGTACAATTTGTCATGCTACATTAAATATTTTGCTCTAATTTCCTTCCCATTCAGAAGGGATATTCATGACATTTAGTCTGTGGAGAAAATTCCCAACTATCCCACACATGGATAGAAATTCAAAGATTCTTTTTTCACTGCATTTCTGAAATATTCCATGTTTTTCCAAAATACATCAAAATAACAACAAGTATAGCCTTTATTACCTACCAAATAGAGAATTGCATTACAGAATGATGCCTGTAATACAGAGGGCAGTAATAAATCCTGATTCCCTGATTTTTGAGTTGGGGTAAGGAAATTGTATATTTTAATGCCTACAAGGCCATTGAAAATTAATGGATCAGTCATATCTAAAGCTTTGAAAACAATAATACATTACTACAGGACCTATTTTAAAATACTAAGCAGGGTCACATAACACATTAAGGTATAAAATAAACCAACCACATCATCACTTAGCATTATGTGTTAACTCAACCATGTGTCTGTGTGTTTCTTTTTAATTTTGGATGTCACAATGAAATAAAAATGTTGGCAAAATATAAAAGTTCAGAAGATAACTACATGAAGATTGAAGATTAATCATATAGTAAACAAGACTAGAAATTTTCCAGGTCAATATGGTTCCTTTTACTTACTTATCTACTCATTATGCCAAGTTAAATGCACATTCTCAATCCACACTGCTTAAAAAACATGAATATCAGTTAAGAGTATAGATACAGAAGAAAATTTATACAAAAGATTTTCACTATATCTTCAGCACTTTCATTACATTTTAAAAACAATGGAGATTCTGATGTAATAAACTGAGCCACACCAGTCAAACTGGATAATTTCAAAGTTATAATATTTGTTAGATGACTATTATTAAAAGTGTGATTTATGTCTATATATTGAATTCACAGTTTCTTGAGGTAAATGGGGTAATTATATTTAAATTTGGACCAATGTATCTATTTTTTGAAGAGAGTGGAAACAACATATAACAATATAATATATTCTCCATGTATTTCAGGGGAATTACAGCAGCAACCCTGCAAAGATTGCAGTGTATGTATGTATGTATGTATGTGTATATGTATGCAACCATAAAAATAAATTTTAAAAAATCAGAAAACCAAAAGAGAAAAAGTTGGTGATGTTCTAGATTGTTTGTTACACGTATTTTAATGTTCAGAATATACATTTTCCATAAACCTAAAAAAATCCTTTCTACAATCCTATAATTCCCATTCTTAAAACCCATTGACAGGAAATATTTTTTTCATTTAATATGTTGTATCTTTAAAACAAAGTCTAACATGACATTCACATTTTTATATTACACATTTTATGTGTAAAAGTAACACATCAAGATTAGATTTCATTAAAGTCAATATAACACTAAATATGACTTCTATTTTCACTAATGTCAGTGGAAATTAAATTTAATTAATCTGGGTTTAATCCATTGTGTCTAAATATCAATGGAATATTGCAAACAAGCACAAAACGTTTTGTTCACATATCATAGTTTCTACAATTTATTGGGTTCACAATTCCCTGATCTATAAACTAAATCACCCAGACCAAGTTCACATGACATTTTAGGGTAAAATGCAGTCCACTAATTTGGGGCTCCATGTATCATCAAACTAAGGCAGTGTCAATAGTTATTAAGAGCATAGCTAGAATTAGAAATCGGAGGAAACTCAAGGATGTTGCTGCAAAGCATCCCATACTAATGAATACTCTCCATACATGAAGTGTTGTATCACTTGTCATTTCTTGTGACATCATGACAATGTATTTTACTACATCTGCTGTATGTCATTATCAATTACCTCTGAAAAAACAGAACAATCTTACAAAGTTTTAATATTACAATAGCAAGTAACTTTTATTACATATTCTTTACATTTATACAATCTAGTCAGTTACATCAATGTAAACCACAGGTAATTTAGTTACCTACCGACAAAATACAAAAATTGCTTTGGTTTAAAAGCAAAGACTATCTGCTTAAGAATTAAAATATTTTTAAACATTTGTAGATGTGAAGAGAGAAATGGAAAAAAAAAAAAACCAATAATGACACCATGTTTGAAATACTAGTATTTGAATGGGTTCTCTCTACCTCTCTGTCTACTGTACTAGTTATTGTAAGACCGGCTTTATCTCAAATGGAGAGTGTGCTACAAAGACATAATGTACAATATAATGAGGAAAACCCTTTACATTTTTCTGTATTTTATTAAAAAGCCTGTTAGAAAACAAAAAGGATCCTAGAAAGGCAATCAAGAAAAACTATGCAGAAATTCTCACAGAACCCAAAAAAGGGTCCTTTTTAAGTATGAAGAGTTTTAGAATCAAGTAGCTTCATAAAGGTCTCTCACACTATCAAATTCTTATCTCCACTACTCAGCAAGTCTATATTAGAAACAACATGCCAATCAAAATAATAGAAGCTGTAGCCAATCCCTGAAGCATCCTTCTTCTCAATAAATGGCACTGCAGTACAAAATGTGTCAGTAGGTCGTTCAAAAAGAAACCACACCCAACCAAGACATATTAAACTATAGGCCCTCTTTCTAGTTTATGGTCAATCATACTGTATGGATGAGATGCAATTCCCCCATTGATCTATGCTTCTCCTTCAGCATTCAGCATTCCTTTTTGTTTCACTCATTTGGGAGTGGGAGGCAAATTCAACCTGAAATAATCTCAGGTTACTCATAGCAGGTATCCTTTTTTTTTTATACTATCCTAAGTCAGTAGGTGTAGAAATGTATTTGTATGATACCAACGTAGACTTGAATTACATTCAGAGATTAACTATAAATTATGATACAAAATATAACCCTTTGCAAACTGTATTATGGAAAATTAAAAATTAAACCGAAAAGACAAAAAAAACATCCCGGAACATTCTAAACAAGGTCAAGAAAATCCTGACGCGACAGATTTTTGATCCTATCTGCAACACCGCAAGAAATAAAAGATCCATTACGGTCCTAAAGCCCTACGGGATCCGACTGCAAATGCATTATGTTCATGACAACCAAGGCAACAGGAGAGTACTCACAATCACACCTATACAAAATACGAAGTTGCCCGAGCCCCCTTTAGCACGGCCGAGAGGATCTGGAAGGACCTAAATCCAGCCCATCTTTTCCAGATCCCCCAAACCAAAACTAGTCGGCCGCCGTTTCCCGCTGGATCCCAACCGCGACCCACTGGAAGTGCCGAATTCACCCCCAAATAAGCAAGCCCGGCACGGCAACTTTTAGTTCAACAGTCGCCGTGAGAAGCGATGTTCCCCCGGGCAGGGCGGCTCCGGCAGCTCCATCCACGCGGCCCTCACTTTCATCGCTTCCCGAGGGCGAGACGAAACGAGACGGGGTTAAAATCCGCGGGGAAAAGGGCTCCCTTCTCCCAGGCCCCCTCCCGGCGTTTCATCTCCATCCCGTCGCGCTCGCTACCCAAATACCGGGGCTCCTCCCCTCACGCACGGGGGGCTCCTCCCTCTTCTTCTCCTCCTCCTCCTCCCCCGGGGGGCACTGTCCGGGGTCCCCTCCCGCCTCACCTGTCATTGAGCTGGTCCTCGGTGCCCGGCAGCGGGTGCACCACGAAGTGGATCGATGTCATGTTTTGCTCCCCCTCCCTGGAGGGAGGCGGGCAGGGGCCAGGCGCACAAGGAGGAAATGGAGGGGGGGCGGGAGGAAGGACGGGCGAGGGGGAACTTGGCGTCTCCTTCAGGGTGTCGCGGTCACAACTCGGGAGCCTTCGCTCCGCACGAGGGAAGTGAGAAAGGCCGGGCAGCGCGGGGCGCAGGAACGGCAGGAAAGGGTTCGGTCAGCACCCCGCTCTCACACGAGCCGCCATCTTAACTTCCAAGCTGCCCCTCGCTTCCCTCCCTCCCTCCGCTGCGCCGGGAACAGAGAGGAAGGTGGGACGTCACTTGAGCAACAGCAAATAGAAAGTCCTGATTGACTAGCGAACCGGCAGTATCCTTGTAACGTTAGCGAAGATTGGCTGATGGGACTGGGATCGGCGTGCTTACGTCAGACGTAAGGGTTTTAAGGGGAGGAAGGGCTAGGCGGGGTGAGCGCTGCTTTCTTTCTAGAGAGGAGGCGTTAGGGAGGGTACGTGCAGCCTCCGGAGATGGGCGGAGCTTTGATTGCTCGATGTCCGCGTGGGGGAGGGGGGGACCAGAGGCAGTTTGCTTGCTTGCTATCTTCGCGCCGAGGCGATGGTTGTTGGAGTCTGTTCTGCTGTTGTGTGAAATCCAGAGGAAGGGCTTATCTGGGCAGTTCCATGATGGGACGGAGGGGGGGAGAAGACTGCATGCAGGAAACACTTTCGTCTGAAAAAAGTGCTTCTCTTAGTTCAGGGGTAGGCAACCTTGGCTCTTTTATGACTCGTGGACTTCAATTCCCAGAATTCCTGAGCCAGCATGGCTGGCTCAGGAATTCTGGGAGTTGAAGTCCACGAGTCATAAAAGAGCCAAGGTTGCCTACCCCTGTCTTAGTTGCTTTCTCTGTGGAGTTTGCGGTGTATTTCAGGAGTGGGGAGCATCCAGATATGTGACCATATAAGAGAGCCAGTTTGTGAGTGGCCAACGTGCTGGTCTAGAAATCCGGACACTTGAGTTCCAGGGCTCCCCATAGACCAGTGGTGGCGAACCTATGGCACGGGTGCCAGAGGCGGCACTCGGAGCCCTCTCTGTGGGCACGCGCGCTGTCGCCTCAGTCCTAGGCCTTCAGCTGGGTTTTATAAAACCTTTTCGCTTTAGGCCTCCGCCACCGTGTGCAAAAAAAAAAGGTTCAATCAATGAGTCAATTTCAACTCGCGGGGAAAAAAAAAGATCTTGCAAAGTTGGAATTGATTGATTGAACTTTTTAGTTCCACCCAGTGTGCCGTTACACCGTAGCCACGCCCACCCAATGGGCCACACCCACCTGGCACCCGACAATGCATAAGTGGGTTTGGGGTTGCAGTTTGGGTGCTCGGTCTCTAAAAGGTTTGCCATCACTGCCATAGACATTGAAACCAGCTGGGTGACTTTGGGCAATCCATTTTTCTGCCCAACCCACCTCACAGGGTTGTTGCTGTTGTGGGGAAAATAGGAATGAGCATTACGTATACTTGCTGCCTCGAGTTATTTAAAAAAATAATAAAGGCTGGATAAAAAAAAATTGCTGCTGAGTTATCTTTCTTCATATTGGTGGTATGTAGATAAGCTCAACAGCAGCTCCCGTCCTCCCAAGTATTAATAGCTGTGCTACTTGAAGGTAATGGATGCTGTAAAGGGATCTGGTTGTAGTCCAGTCCTTCCCAAGCTGAGAGGCCTAACCTGAAACGATGGAAAAAAACACAAAAACGTGAAATTTTTGTTTTTGATGGACAGAATTCTGACCAGATTTATTGAGAGGTTGATTGAGTTCATGGCAGCAAAATCTGGTATTTTGCTGAAGAAAATCCCTTAAATATTAATGTGCATTAAATTACATTGAACGCATGTTAATTAGGATCAATAAAAATGGCAAGTGCTGGGAGATTATATTGGTAAAGTGGGGTCTGGCTCAGCAATGTGCCACCCCAGATGTTATTCTGGGGACTGTGCTTGAGGGTGAACTTGAATTAAAAATCCTGCTCCCAGTTCTTTCGCAACCTTAACAGCCTAAGGCTCAGTTACCAGGGTTGGATGAGGTGAGAGGAAAAGTGGGAGGGGTGCAGATTTAGCAGATAACTGCTAAATCTAATTGTACAAAGCTGATCCATGAGATTGGAAACCTTGCAGTTAAAGAGGCTCGCCACTGTCTCTCCTACTACCTTGCCTAGCCCTGTCAGCTATCATTTCATCTGCTTGGGCAGAGGGGAGTTTCTCACTTGGTCTCTAATCCCATGGATCAAATTTATACAATTGGAGATGTGGCAAACAATTAGACTGCCTATGGAATTTAAATACATTGAGATGCTGGGGGAGGGGGAGATCCATTTTGAAAAAAAAGCTACCTCACTGCCAAAGCAGAATATCCGTGGAAAACTGCCAGGAATTAAAGGGATGTCTCCTATGGCATTTTTGGCATCTTAATCCATTCTGCAAAATTTGTATCAAGACAAAAGATGGAATACTAACTTTAAATAGAAACTCTTTAAAAATATGTAGCATGTTTTATGCTATGGTTAGATCACAAGAAGGAGCCTTAAGTTTAAAAGTCTTAAGAATTCTGCAAAAAGTATTTGAAAATTTAAAATAGCCGATTTATTTTTCTGTTGAAAAGAATACCAAATACAGGCTCTGGTTTATATTTGGAAAACAAGATTTTGTGATTTGAAAGAACATATACGAAGCAGTAATTATTTTTTACCACAAATGGATGAATGATATTGTATACTTCATCTGTCAGGTTTAGAAGTTCCTTAATGGAATAGAATGAAATTTATTGCCTGATGTTCTGAGAGGGTCAACTTACCTCAAATCCTTTCTGCTTCTATAAGAATGTTTTCTTCCTGTAAAGCAGCTTTTAAATGAGCCATCTATGCTTGTCTTAAACAGCAATTCAATTCCTTTTCATATGTTAAAATTGACTGACTATATGCCATAAATTGGTATTGACTCTTAATGATCTCATTGATAGATTTAATCCAGGAAGATGTGTTCCCAGTCTGGTTCTTCATATGATGTCAAATCATCCTAAAATTCAGCTGGGACTCCTTCAGTCATTGTGTAATTTTTTTTAAATGTAGTTCCTAATTATGGCATTCCCTCAGTTAAATTAGTTCCTTTATAATAGTTCCCCTAATTATTTCTATAGTCTCCTTCAAGTTAAATATAATACAACACATGTAGTACAATACAACATAACACCCACGATAATCCTCAAGTAGTTATGGTGGTCCAGATTATGAGAACTGAAATCCAATGTATCTGGAATGCATCAGGCTAGGAAAGGCAGTGCTATAAAAGCCTAAAATTCCCGATTGTCATTCTGCATTTGAGAATCCAACTACAGTACTTGGTTTTGGTGCTATGAACTGTGCTGCTGTGCTAGAGTTCCTAACGGTAGTATTGACATAGTACCCCAGTTAGCTCTGAACCAAACTCTTTTTGGTAAAGCTAAAAAAACATAGTCTCAACTAACATTGGAACAGAAACAGCTCTTATCAGCAAGACAGGCATGTAGAAGAGTAAGAATCCCTTTCCAAGGAGAAACGAAGCAGCTCATCCACCTGGAAAACTTGTACTATAAAAGGCCTTTGAGGTGGCATCCTCATTTCAGTTGATATCCCATCTCTATATTTCTAACAGGAAACTCAAAGTGATCCTCAAAACTATTTTAAAAATACTCAAACTATAGTCTTATTATAAATACATATGTTAAAAAGTATTGCAGTTCTATATAATGATCCTATATAAAGGATCAGCCGAAACAGGAAAAAAACCTGGGGCACACTTTCCAAGTCACTGGAATTTTCATCAGACAAACATATTACCGTATTTAAAGCAAAAAAATGGGGCAGAAAGGATTTTAAAGAACATGGACTTATTCATGGATCAAATCAAGAAATGATTAAATAAAAGAGGTAGCAGAAACATGAATAAACTAGGTTGGGTGCCATGTTGTTTTCAAGTGGCAACTAAACCTTTTAGAATAAACATAATGGCAGATCCCTCCATTTTTAAAAATGCACACTTCAGTTATTAACTTGGAATCTTAGGCAAAATGTGCATAATTCAAATTGTGTCTCTGCTGCCATCTTTTGGTCAATTAGTAAACATTCCAATGTCAAGTTGCCAAAACTTGGGTGAGGGCTGCCAGGTCTTCCTACCAGTTTGACCAATCAGACTTGAAAGATTCTATTCTTACTGCCAATTTCAATAATGGTAGTCTTGGTCTTCCTGTGGATTTCCTAGTCTGATTTACCCTAGGCCAAGTCTGCAACCCTATTCAATAAGTTTATGCTAATAACAATATGTGTGTGTGTATAGATAGATAGATAGATAGATAGACAGACAGACAGACAGACAGACAGACAGACAGACAGTACATCGGAGATGAGGTAAGTTTAGTGATAGATATATTACAAAACAGTAGCTGATTAAAGACTTCCTTTTTTGAGGAGGAGATACTGTCTGAAAGCTATTTTCTTTAGTTGTCATTGAGCAGTTTTGCTTCCCAATGTTATTGCCAACTTTTAGTGTGCTAATCTACATTCTTGTGTCTAAATGTTTTATAGCTGAGCCTGGCATTATGGTAGGGAGCAAATTAATACAATTTTCCAATAAAAACAATATGGCCCACAGTATTGTTTTTGCTTCCTGGACACATGCTTACTCCCTTAGATATTAAACAATGGCAAAATATAATTCTTCAGTTTACCATCATAGTTTCCGAACAAGAAAATATAGAGGATTTTTTTAAAAATCCATGAAGAGGGATTCTGAGCAGCCACTTGTGAAAAACGACATTCCTACATTGGAAAGACACTGCATGCTGTTGATTGATACTTGTCTGCAACCAAAAAAAGAATAAGAGCATGCATATAAGATTTGTCAGTTATTACAGTCCTATAAAATCTCCAAGCATATTCAGGATGTATCATTTAATTTAATTTCATGTATTAGGAAGAACTAGTTCTTTTCACTAATTTTTAGATTTTATGCATTTCTTCCTGCACAACAGTACTGGTAATATTTTGGGTTTTGGCAACAATTCCCAGCATTAATTTTTAGCTTTCCTTTTCAGTGTGGTTCTTATCCACACAGGTAATCCTCGACTTATAACCATTTATTTTAGTGACCGTTCAAAGTTCAAACGGCACTAAAAAAAAGTGACTTATGGCTGGTTTTCACACTTAAAACCACAAGCAGCATTCCCATGGTCATATAATTAAAATTTAGGGGCTTGGCAAATGGCTTGTTCTGACAGTTGGTCTGTTCCAGGGTCATGTGATCATACCCGGCTTCCAACAAGCAAAGTCAATGGGTGAAATCAGATTCACTTAACAACTATGGCACGAAAGATCATAAAATGGAGTGCAACTCACTTAACAAAATGGCTTGCTTAGCAGTGGAAATTTTGAGCTCAGTTGTGGTCATAAGTAGAGGACTACCTGTATTTAACAATACAACCCTATGTATGTCTAAGTAGAAAAAAATTCTGTTGACAATAGTGATTAGGGTGACGATTGTCTTGCTATTAGTTTTGCTATAAAATAACTTGGTTTATTTGAGTATCATGCATCAGGATGCAACGAAAGAACACAACCTATTGCCGTGTCTCAAATTGAAAAATAGAGGGAATAATATAGTTAATGGCGGGATTCACACAGAAATCAGCCACTACTGTAAAAAGTCATCGGGAGCCAGTTTCATATCAGATGCAGACTGTAAAGCAGTGGTTCTCAACCTTTTTAATGCCGCGACCCCAACCGGTCGTAAGTCGAGGACTAAACTGGTCGTAAGTCGAGGACTACCCAACCGGTCGTAAGTCAAGGACTTTCCCTGCCCGGGAGCACCGCGCATGCGTGGTTCCGCCCCCTGCGTCGGCCGAGGCGTAGCTGGCAAGCGGCAGAGACGGAGCAGGCCGACCACCAGCTGGCCCAGCCCAAGGGAGGTAAGGCACCCGCCGGAAAAGGGGAAAAAAATGGCGGACAAAAAAAATGGCAGACAAAAAAAATGGCAGACAGCCTTGCTTGGCGACCCCCGTGAAATGGTCGATCGACCCCAAATGGGGTCCCGACCCAGAGGTTGAGAACCACTGCTGTAAAGCTTTGTTATTTATTACCTGCAAATCAGGAATCCTGGCTTATTGAAAATCATTTCAACAACCATTTTTTTTCCTTGAGATTTTTCTAAATTCATTGAAAAACACTCAGCCTTGTATTCGTTGGAAAACACTAAACAGGTATTGATAAATTGCTTCTACCAAAAGTAACCAAATCAACAAGATCAGTCCATTGCATCGACATACTTATTCACTGATAATACACATTTTATAAGTTGTCAGTAAATAATTAATATTACTGATTTTAAGAGTTTCGCAGAGTAAATTATAAGACATTTTGGAACTGTCCATAGTGGATTGCTTTCCCTTTGGGAAATAGGATGATGTTAACGTAATGCAAAGTAGACTCTATTTGCACATTTAAAAGTATTAGTTATATTTATTCTCCAATAAAATCAGTTCCATCTGTAAGTAGATGCTGCTTACAGACATGCATTTAACAGAATATTTTGTTTATTCCATTCAGTCATGTCCAGTTTTCAGAGACTGCCTAGACCAGTGGTTCTCAACCTGTGGGTCGGGACCCCATTTGGGGTCGATCAACCATTTCATGGGGGTCGCCAAGCAAGGCTGTCCGCCATTTTTTTTGTCCGCCATTTTTTTTGTCCGCCATTTTTTTTCCCCTTTTCCGGCGGGTGCCTTACCTCCCTTGGGCTGGGCCAGCTGGTGGTCGGCCTGCTCCATCTCTGCCGCTTGCCAGCTACGCCTCGGCCGGCGCAGAGGGCGGAACCACGCATGCGCGGCGCTCCCGGGCAGGGAAAGTCCTCGACTTACGACCGGTTGGGTAGTTCTTGACTTACGACCGGTTTAGTCCTCAACTTACGACCGATTTAGTCCTTGACTTACGACCAGTTTAGTCCTCAACTTACAACCGGTTGGGGTCGCGGCATTAAAAAGGTTGAGAACCACTGGCCTAGACAGGGTTTTTGGCAAGGTTTTTCAGAAGTGGATTGTCATTGCCTCCTTGCCAGGGGCTGAGAGAGGGTGACTGATATAAGATCACTCACTTGGCTTCATGTCCAAGACGGGACTAGAACTCATACCCTCCCTGTTTTTAGCTTTATGTCTTTACCAAACCAAACTGGCCGTAACAGAAATTAAATTAACATTTCATTAGTAATAGCTGTACCCGGCCACGCGTTGCTGTGGCTCTTGTTCACTCAGCCAACAGATGGCGCTGTTTTTCAAAAAAATCATGTTTTTACCTGTCACAGGTGTGACATCTTTATAATATAGGTATATAAAAACACGCGCGTATTCGAATGCAACGTTGTGTCAAAATTTCAAAGGAATCGGTGAAGAAGTTTCGGAGATTTAAGATTTTGAACAAACGAACATTTACATTTCTATTTATATAGATTGTGGTGACATGTAAAATTCTATCAGTTGTTGGATATGCTGTATGTAGCCACCAAATTAGGAACTCTAGTTTTTTGAATATGTACTTCAGTTAATGATATTAGTGTTCTAACCATTTACTAATAATAGCTCAGTATTATATTGGTAATGAAGAGATAACTGGGCAATCTTGGCTAATACTTTATAACTATTTTATCATGCAATATTATGCCTACAATTCTATCATAGCTTCAGTCACCAAAACCCTCACCTCATCAGAATTTGATACTTCAGTAGCTCTTAGCCTCCGGACCACTGCGAAAGAGTGAAAACTCAATCTTTTGTTAGTCCTGCAAGGTAAATCAGACTATGAATCCAATGTCATAAAGGCCAATACTACTTTTATTGTAAAGCTATAGTAAAAGAATCTTCCAAGTCTAAATGGAAGATTTTATTTTTTATGTTTCCTTTTATCTTTCATGAGAGCTCAGGAAGGTCTTGTCTAAGATGTTTACTCAAGCAACATCCCTGCCCGGGACTCTGTTCCCCTTTATCTGACTCTTGTTTTGATAGTGGCTCTTTGTCCTGTCCCTCAAGGCCATTCCTTATACCCTCTACACCAGGGGTGTCAAACTACTGGCCTGTGGGCCGGATGCGTCATGCCGAAACCGCGCCCACCCCGTTGCCGGCAATGGAAAAAAAGTCACAATACATTGCAACACATCACGTGACGTTGCGCGTTTGACTTGTTACTTGTTGTTACTTGTTACTTCTCATCCAGGCTTATGATAACTAAGGTCTATCTGACCATAGCGAGAAAGTTATAGACAGTAAAAACCACTGGGTTAAATAGCAATCACAGAAATATCTTTCGGACAGCACTGGCTTAATGGCCTTGAAACAGAGATAAGCACCTATAGTCAGCAAGGACAAGTGGAGTAAAACCCACAGGGACTCCTCCTAAACAGCAATCATATTGAACCCCAAATGCTTTCAAATAAATGATTCTTCTTTTGAAAAAGCTTTTTGTTTGTTATGCGATTTTGATCAAAAGGTATAAGGGCTAATTTGGAACTGAAGGTTATCAATAATGCATTATTTTTAGCCCCAGACTATAACTTTATGACCATATATTGTCAATCCATTTCAGTTTTCGGGATACACTTGCTTCCTTTCTATAAATATTTTTTTTTCTGAGGCTAGATGATGCCTTGTTGTGACTTATAAAGCTTTGAATTATCATATCCCAACTATTAACACAAACACAAAGTGCACTCCTTATTAAGAGAGACTCGGCATAAAAATTGTGTGTAATGTAGGCTACTAAACCATAGCATTCAATAAAAACCGCACACTTGACACTTTCTGTTAATGAGTTTGTATTTGGTACTCTGGGATATACTGTTTGCCGTTTCCATGGAAATGGTGAGATTGTGACATCCTTACACAGTAATGATGTCATAAACAGCATGCTGAAGTACAACTAAAGCATCAGGGGCTAGCTCCTTAATGCAATCTTCTGGCCAGGGCTTGCAAGACCAATTTTTTTTTCTGACGGGTGCCCTTTTTCAAAGGCTGTACTCGTAAGTGAATATGGTTTAATGCTTTCTTAATGGCAACATTCTGTCACGCTTTGGAAACTGTGAGGCGAAATTTAAGGCGAACTGACAGAGAAATGAAAAGGCGTGTAAAGCTTATAGACATGAGTTGCTGCCCTAAAATCTGCGATGTGCAGACCCACTGCCTCTGTGATATAAATCTCCATCCCCAGTGTTGCTGCCTTCTCCATCCTTACCCCCATTGCCTGTGTGACATACTATGTTGCCGTCCCTGTCGGCCGCTCTGCCTCTCAACCTTGGAGCGGAAAGCTATTAGAGCTAAAATAGAAGCTGAGCAAGAACTGGCCAGGTAAGTTTGTTCCCTCTTTCTTTCTTTACTAGATCAAGAACCAGTGGGGAATGAAATGAGAATTAATGGTACTAGTTCCATTGGTCATTGAAACAGAGGCTGGACATAATTTGTCTTACATGCCTCATATTTTCATGTGGGATGAGGTATAGCCTGTTCTCAAGAAAAAGGCTGCCAGTTCAGTGAAAGTGGCAGTGGCTGTTGGTGGGGGCAAGGAGGGTCAGAATGGCATAGCATCGTGGCATCACAACACAAGCCCTGCCCTCTCTTTGTATGTGTCATGACATCACATTGAGCCCCAAAGGGTCAGTTGGCTTCATCTGCAGACGTAATTGGTCATTGGGTTTTCAAAGTTTCTCACAACTATTTGACCAAGGTAGCACAGAAATATTGTATGTCACGTTGCAAGCTAATGTAAACTACCCAACCATGTATAACTGTTAGCTCTCCCAATTTCACAAATAGAGATGTTACTAGAGATTTAACGATGAGGAATATATTTCTTTGTTTTCCTTCTCAGGATCTTTGCATTCTCAATTGATGTATTCCTTGATATTCACGTTTCTATCTTTAGTGCACTGCTAGGTGCCTTTTAACCCATATTATGCAGGAGACACTGAACTATAAATTAACCCTATGACTGGGTTTGTACAACTAACTAAAATATAGTTAGCTACGGTTCAGGATAAGATGATTCTACTTGAAAGATGCCCTACAGGGCTTATCAATGGGAAATTTGTCACCAGTGGGGAGGGAAATGGTGCCTTCAGAGGGAGAGAAATGTTGATCAGAACCACAGTGTGGAAGTATCAGATTATGTAGTTCTGATCCATACTAAGGCCTAATACAGGGGTAGGCAACCTTGGCTCTTTTATGACTCGTGGACTTCAACTCCCAGAATTCCTGAGCCAGCATGGCTGGCTCAGGAATTCAGGGAGTTGAAGTCCACGAGTCATAAAAGAGCCAAGGTTGCCTACCCCTGGCCTAATAGAATCCTATAAATGCTTCTGCAAAACATCATAATAAAAATAACTTGTCCTAATATGATCTCCTTTAAATAATATTGTGGATAATTGAGGTTCAGTGCACACTTTTCCTAATCTCTGAATTCATGGTGAGTATTTTATGTATTTTATGGGATTTTGAGCTAGTATGAAGAAAAATTCCTCAAGAACATCTACTGAAGAAAGTGAAACAGCTTTATACATTAAATACAAGACATGGCTAGTTCTTTTTTTTTTTTTTTTTTTTTGCACTAAATCTTCGGGAGAAGGACGAGGCAAGAAGTGGGGAGTTTGGGAAAAGAAGAGGCTGTTTTGAAAATAGTCTGCGAGCTTCCATAACAAAAAAGCTTGAGAAAACCGTAGCTACCGTAGCTGCTTGCAAAGTTGGGAGAAATAAATGTAAAGTTTAAAACATTGGACATAATATAGAATAAGAATATCTTCCCTGGACTTTCTAGAAGATTATATTTCTCACTATTAAGATAAATGGTATCTATAATAGACTTCATTATTCTATCCATGCCTTACCCTTGGCTTCACATGAAAACATTTTTGGAGGGGAAGAGAGCAGGTAGCTATTGTGGTACACTGGTGAAAGCCTGATAGAAAAAGAAAAGTTAAATATGATCTGGGATATTATGCCTAATGAAAAATCAAATTACAGCTTGGTCTCTGTCTTCTTCCTAATCAGTCTTCTGCAGAAAAGCCCTCACTTTTTTTCAAGACTATTATGTTGTTGCTTAGTAATCACAGTCTCAAACCGAAAGCTAGCAATAATGAAGTCTAGAACAAAGGGATGTGTTATTTTTCTCCCTATCAAACAGCAACAAGATTGAGCCCTTTTAATTAAAAATCAGCAAAAGCAAGTTTATTTTTTAAAATGCATTCAAATTAGCAACACATCAGAAGTTACATTTGTCTCACAAGGAGACTCTTATATGGAAGGTTCACCTCACCTGGCCATGTTGAATGTGGAGGTCAAGAGTGATTTTCCAACCATTGTGAAGAGCATCAGGTTGCAGAAAGTTGATTCAGCCTGGGAAAACCGTGGCAAATATGGCTCCTGGATAAACAGTGTAACACGATGCAACCATTTGTCTACAACAAGGATTCCAGTGGCTGCCTTCTAGCAGCTGAAATCTGATTTATTTAAAGGCAGACTCATACTGAATACATTTTGGCTGGGCAGTCTGAATATAGCTAAGTCTTCAATAGCCAAAGTTCTTTTCTTATATTTAGGACTATATTTTATTTATTACAAAGATTTGCTTGCTGTTTGATTCAAAATAGATTTACATTCTGAGTCCATGAAAAAAGGCAGAATTTACTGGTACATTTTAAAGGTAGATCCTTCTATTCTGATACCACCATTTTGTCCAAATTTACATATTGCATTAAGCCAACTGGTATGGCAAGAGTGTTGTAGTGAATATGGCCCAGTGAGCCTGGACAATTGTATATTTAAGAAGCCATTCTGATTAGGCACTTGACATCCACATACCTGCCAGATGGAAATTGTTAGTTTGAGGTTATACATGACTATATAATTGGATAGCCCAATGGAAAATAGATACAGATATAAAAGTTTCATTGTGACATGTGTAATATTCATTTGAAAAATGAGAAACTTGGGACTGAATAAATATTTTAAAAGTCTTCAAGTTTTCTTCATCTCCTGGAAACTTCATGGACAGTTCCATGCAATTGTCTTGACAAAATTCCAAAATAGTTTATTAGTGCCTTTTCCAAGATATGTATGTAGTTTTTGATAGAGTGCTTTTAAAAAAACTTTTTCCCTCTTAGCCTAAATTGTCCTGATACTTCTGAATAACGTCTCACCTTACCTGAACTAAGGGCCAGTTTATCCTGTTTAAAGTACCCAATCCACAAATCATACTAAGTCTGTGGAGTCCTTGGTGCTTTCTAAACTTGATTGTTTGTTTGCAGATGTTTCATTAACTGACAAACAACCAAGCTAGGGAATACTAAGGAGATCAACCTGAGCTACATATATTCTCTTCTGTTTGTTTTTTACCTTATAATGCTATTTCTTTAGAATTAACAAACTCCAGTAGATAGGTTCACATCACACTTAGCATTGTGCAAATAAAAGCCTAGCAAAAAAGAGTATTCTGAAATACGATTTGCATCATACATTTTCCCAATTCTTTTTTTAGCATTCTTTGACAATCTTTCAGCATTTCCTAAGCTAGTGCATCTCAATTTTCCCCCTAACAAAATTTGTGTGGATGTTTCTTGTGTATAATCATGTCAGTAATGCCAACACTGATAGGAATTTCATTAATCTGTCATTACTAACCTCAGTAGAATACAGATGAGTTCAACTCTGAAACATTTCTTTTAATCTCTACAGCTTAGTTTCCAGCAACATTTGAGATGTATTAACTTCTACTGCTAAGTACTGAACTTTGTATATCATCAGATTTGTATAGGATATTCTAATATTTAAAGTGGTATGTTGCACTCTTATCCTCTTCTTTGTTATAATTGCAGGATTCGAAGAAGGGTTTGTAAAATGATGGCAGCATGTAGTCGCCCAAAGCTTTTAGCTTTAATGGATGTTAAAGGTTTTGACCCAGAAGACATTACAGTGAAAGTGCAAGATGGGAAGGTTAAAGTTTGTGCTGAACATGAAGAAGAATTTAAGACTTGTAGAGGGAAGGAATACAACTATTCAACTGTCACCAAGGAGATCTGTTTACCACCAGGAATTTGTGAGAATGAAGTAACATACACCATAGGACCGACCAGTCTTGTGAGGATCGAATCACCTTGCTGTGTGCCTCCTTGTTGTCTCCTTGGTCTTCTTTAAACACTGGGCAATCAGCTCTGGTAGCTGTACAGTGCAAGGATGGGACACACTGGGACCTCATGAAAACGGCATTTTTTTCAGCATTGCCCTTTGATCATGTGTTAGGAAATGTGTAAACTTCTTCCAACAATGACAGTGTTGCACATCAATTGGTTTGACTGTACATTTTTTTGGGGGGAAGAGGATGTTATTTGTTCCTTGAAGAATGTCTGCTTAGTTGGCAGTTGAAACAGGGATAGAAAATAGTATTTTTATTTTTCTTAAGAAAGCTTTAGAGAAGGGAAGCAACTCAATAACCGGACACATGCTTTGGCACTTCCATTTAGAAAGGGATTAAATAACGGGGCAGGTAAGACTGTATGCCAAAGCTGCTGGACAGTTGCTGCTAGTTAGAACAGAAGAAACTGGACTTAATGGCAAATAGTCTGACTGAAGGCAACTTAACTTCTTCATTTTTAAACTTGTAGTATAATACAAAGAAACTGGTGCCAAAGCAGCTTTCAATGAAATATGGACACTAGGTATTCCAACCTAGTATTAGAACCCTACACCCTTTCATGATGATATGCCTTTCGACATTTATTAGGTTTGAAAAGAAATTTGGGGTTCTAGTTCTCTGGCTACATCCCATGCAGGGCCAAACAGCGTGAAACAACCTCAGAAAGTGCACACTGACGGTTGACATGATGGTGAGGGAGGAAGCTCTGTACATCCCCTGACTTGCTTTGTACCCTCCACAAGGTATCCTGCTGTTTTAAAAGTGGTAGAAGGGATAATCTATCTCAAGTGGGAAAGTAAAATTTAGCTGATGATCTGCCCAGTTCCTCTATGGCAGTGGTTCTCAACCTGTGGGGCGGGACCCCATTTCGGGTCGATCGACCATTTCATGGGGGTCGCCAAGCAAGGCTGTCCGCCATTTTTTTTGTCCGCCATTTTTTTCCCCTTTTCCGGTGGGTGCCTTACCTCCCTTGGGCTGGGCCAGCTGGTGGTCGGCCTGCTCTGTCTCTGCCGCTTGCCAGCTACGCCTTGGCCGGCGCAGGGGGCGGAACCACGCATGTGCGGTGCTCCCGGGCAGGGAAAGTCTTCGACTTACGACCGGTTGGGTAGTCCTCGACTTACGACCGGTTTAGTCCTCGACTTACGACCGGTTTAGTCCTCGACTTATGATCGGTTGGGGTCGCGGCATTAAAAAGGTTGAGAACCACTGCTCTATGGGCTTCCCACCCATAACTTCCCCCAGCATCATGTCTTTTGCCTCAAGTCACAAAATGCCTGGGCTGACTTTGCCCTTCTGCATTTGATTTGGTCTCAATCTTCCTAGAGTCCTTTGCCTCATTCCAGGGTAGGTGGCCTTCTGGTACAATATCACATGTAGCACAGTTCTACATATATCCATGCAGAAGTCAATCCCATTGAGATCAATGGAAGATTTCAGGTAAGTAGTTCAGATTCCAGGCTGTTTTGCCTTATATCCAGGGGAAATGGCAGGACAGCAAAAGAAAAAAAAACCTTTTGAATTCAAAATTAGCACATTGTTGAACGACAACAAAGAAATGAACAGCATAAGTTGGAGGGAATCTTACTCCAGCAGCTGTCATGGTCCATATAAATTAGAGTTTAATTCCAAAATTCCCCATCCACCATTACTGGCTGGAGAATGAGAATTGGGGCCTACACATATTGCCATGGAATTGGAATGTGGAATTCCAGTAATGTAAAATAGTAACATTTTATGTTTAAAAAAATCTCACTTGAAGTATGTTTTAATTTGGTGCTAAAATAACCCCCCCCCCTGCAATCCACATAAATTAGGGTTGAACTTTCTATCTGGTAAAATCACTGCTTATGCAAAGAGCATTTCTATGCAAATAATTTATCCCATTGCCAGATAATATTTAATTTATAGGATGGCAACATACAGTGTATCACATAGTTTGCTAAATATAATAACAAGGCAGCCTTGTTCTGCAATTTTATACAAGATAAATTTAGTTTAAAAAAAAAACCCTGCCCAATTTCCACTACTCGTCCATGGTATCGATTTTCTGATATTTCCATCATATATTTTTAGTGATGTATTTTTTTCCTCTATACAGTATCCCACACTTCCGATTTCTCCAATCTTGTCACCTCTTATCACAGAGATCAGAAATATACATGCTGAAGACTCAGAGCTAGACCAAAGCCTTAAGTGATCCCTAGGGGCCTCTAAAAGTTTTTGCCAAATTGTTATTCTTGTTTACAACAGAAATTAATATAATTGTGTTTGACAAGGGAAATAAATCAACTGCAAACAATACATAAATGGTAACAAACAGATCAAATAGATGAAATCATATACATAAATGGTAACAAACACAGGCCAAACAGATGAAAATGGGAAATTGATTGGACAACTTAAAGCGTGCGCAAATGCTGGTCAAAAGGTAAGTGGATGATATGTGGCTGTCCAAGGGATGAATGTTAAATAAAAGAAAGCTGAGATTAGGAGCATATCACTACCCTTTTCTTCTTTGGCAGGGAGAGCTGCTTATGTCAGAGGAAAGAAAAGTTCACTCAATAGAGTGGAAACGGGATCCATAAGAACTTTGTTTAGTAAACCAAGCAAAAGGGTTAATAAGGAATGGTTGCTGAATGAACTGATAGTGAATAAAACCACAATTTACTATTCCCCCTATGTTTATATTTGCAAATTATTCATGCTTTAACTTCCACACACTGCTTCATATATATTGCCTTTTATTCTTTACACATCTCTCAAGTTTCTGAGTAGCTAACAAAACCAATCATAACTTTTTCTTTCTCTTGACCATTCACCCTTCTTCCATAAATTTATTTTGCAGTTTGATCCTCATCATTTTCTCATTATTAGACATACTTCTTTCACACTACTCATTCACTGTTTTATTCACTATCAATTTTTTTCCTCTGAAGAATAAACTACATTGTATGTCCCTATGTCAGGGGTCTTCAAACTTGACCCTTTTATGACTTGTGGACTTCAACTCCCAGAATTCCTCAGCCAGGCATGCTGGCTGAGGAATTTTGGGAGTTGAAGTCCACAAGTCATAAAAGGGCCAAGTTTGAAGACCCCTGCCCTATGTTGTGAGAGATATTTACACTATTTCTATGTACACAGGTGGTAATTCATTGTGAACTATCCTAAATCAGCTTCAGTATCTTTCTCAAGGTGCACAGGTGCTTTGTTTACTACCAGCAAATGTTTCAGCACAGATAATTGTGATTTATAGATACCCTCATCAAACTTAAGCTGATCTTCCAGTTTTCACAAAAATAAAAGACTTTGAGGGATATTTGATAACATTACCACTAGGTGGCATGTATTTGTATAGAATTAAGCACCACTCTATTTATATTTTCAGACAGGTGAAAAATTTCAAAATAAGCATGGCCGGAAGTGTACTTTACTCATTCCCATTTTAGGCTAATCTTGGGGCATGGATATTGATTTTCCTTAGGTGGGCCAAAGGTATTCCTGGAAGAGAAACCTAGTACAAACTCTTATGCAATTCCTTCTTTCCATAGCAAAAAATGTTATCCTTTTACCTTCATATATATGAGTCATTTTGGTGTACTGGTCAAAGCATTAAATGAGAATCAGGAAAGCATCAGTTCTGATCCTACTTTGGGCAAGAAGCCAGCTGGGTGACCTTCACTCTTTCTTAGCCCTAAGAAGGCAAGTCACTTCTGAAAAATCTTCTGAAGAAAACAGCAAGGACTTATTGAGGTTGATTCATGGACTCAGAGGCATGCACAAACATCCCCCCCCCCCAAATTATATGCATAGGTTTGCATGGATGTATAGTTGCAATTGTGTGGATGTTCTCCCGTTCCAATCCAACTACTATGTGGCTGCTTTAATGGGCTCTTTTTTGGGGCAAAGTGAGGACAGACAAAAATGAGGGGAAATGCCAATGTTAGACCTACTTGAGCCTTGGAGAAAGGGAAGAATAGAGCTGTAAAAAAATAAATTATGCACTCAGGGCAAATAGAGATTTTCTTTAAGTATGGAACCTTTCATAACCAAAGCAGCACCATTCAAACAAAATGGAAGATATTGCAACAGGATTCTCCAGGGGTAAACATAGAATTTAAAAATGAAAGGGGGATTTCCAAACAGCTTGATGAGTCTTGAGTCTTTTCAGACTCAGACAAACCTAACAAGTGCAGTAGGGGTTGGAGTCTAGGGAAGAAAGTATGAAATATTCTGAGAAAGAAGATCCTGAGTGGGAAATAGTAGAATGGAGACAGGAATTGGAGTAAGAGTCTAGATGCAACTATGGGCAGTGAGTCATCTGAAATTTAATCATTTTGCTGCCATCTTATTTAAACTTGCTTTTGAGGTGGTAGATCTGGATTGTCTTTTGAGGAAGTAGTGCTGGCTTAGGTTGGTGGATCCTATTTGGTTCTAACAAGATCTATTCTAGGGGATATTTGAGAGAAAGGCTGACCACTCTGTCAATGACCTCGTTGATGCTTGGAATAAGAAAGAACAGAGTGGCTGGTAGATGACACAGTGTCCTGTGGTTCCAATCAATACTCTGATGCCCTTTGAGGACTTTGGGCAGTTATTCATAGGCAAGAATTGTTTGAATTTGATTTGAACTTAATGTCAGGTTCAGCAATAACATACATTGGGTAACCACTTCATTGGCTATTAACATCTATCCAAATCAGTTCTGATATTTGTAATGTAAGAAACTAGTTAAAGTTTATGGAGCTCTTTGTACTACTACTTCCATCTTAGTTTTTTCCCCAAACTTATAGCTCCATAGATTTTTTCTTGCCAGTGATCTCTCAGATTAACACCTCTGTTTTGCAGATAGATGTCCTTTCCACCTACAGGGAGCTAGTAATTAGATTCTTTCTTTTTTAAAAAAACTTGTTTTTGATCCAAGATATTTTAGCAGCTCTCAGCTGGTGCCCAATATTTTATATTTACCCAACCTGATGAATAGAATGCTGCAGCTCCAGACATAGTCTGCCTTCAGCCTTATTAAAAGCAATATTGTATTGCTAATCATCAAAAATACAGCCTTTCTCCCTTTATGGATTTGCTGGATATTACTGTACACTGTTCTGTTTGTTCCATAGTATTGGCTTACAAAGAAAAATACCTCCTTAGTGAAGAGGCAAATGCCAAAGAGACAGAGAGGTTTTAGAAAGGGGAGAGGAACCCAAAGCAAACATGAGAGATAAGAGAGAAATTCATTAAATACTACATCACTTTGGCAATGTAGATTATTCCAAAATGAGGAATATATTAAGGATAATGGATATGTGCAGAAAAGTACGGGAGCTAATCTTGAAAAAGAAATGCAAGAACATTCGTTAAAAATTGGCTCTGCTCTGTGAAGGAAGAGAGGGTTAGAAAGAAACTCAAGATATCCCTCCTTGATCATCTTTGGTGTAATAGAGGGTAGAAAGAAACTTTGTCAGATTTTCAAAACTCTGATAATATACCCTGCAAGAAAAAAGTACCATTCCTGGAACCTCTCTTGTGTCTGACATACCTAAAAGGACGAACAGTGTGCCAGAAAGTTTACTTATTCTTCTAATGTATATTTGCAACAAACAATGATAAGAACTTAATTTAGCGAAACAGACTGGCCCAGAATGGAGAAAAAAGTGAGAAAAAATGCATATTGTCCGCACATCTTTTTAACTTACAGAGTAAATGTATCATAAACAAATGGTAAGATTGGAAAAAATTATAACCTGAATCAAAACTGGAAGTTGGAACACTAATTGTTTGAGATTGCCAGATGCAATAAGATTGTTAACTGGAATTAGGCAGGAGAAATAATGATAAAACTAAAAATGTTAGAAATTAAAAAGGTAAAGGTAAATTAAGCCTATATCCTTAGTGAATTTGTAGTTAATTGTTCTCTTGATTTCTTGTTAAACTCTCAATTTTCCTATACTAGCAAAACTTTCTACGTTGGCCAATATCAGAGCAATTGAAGCATTGTTGATAATGTTTATAAATTGTTTACAGTCATTTAAGGATATTCTTTAGAATAGATAGACTCAAGTTTCATTTCTCCATTTATAATGTATTGTAATGCCATTACTGAGACAATAATACGAGCATTGTGATTATTGGCATTTTTTATTAAAAATAGTTGTTATAGTTTAAACTTGAATAGCTATATTAAAATGAATTTAGATAGCATGCTATGTTTTTCTACTTAATGTCACAATAATTTTCTCTATTATATGTTAAGCAAATAGGAATCTAGCCAGAAAGTGATAATGAACTGAGCACTATACTAGTCCTCATTAATCTGCAAAACAACAAAGAAAAATCACCTAGATAATAAATATTATTTCCTGGCAGTTTTATTGAATTATATAAGCCACAATTTGTGGACGGGTGATATAATACACTATTTCACTAAGCTTTGTTGACAAACTATGACTTGCACAAGATAGAATTGCACTGATGGATTTGCATAAGATAGAATTGCACTGATCTATGATTTATTGAACAATTATATGTGTTTACACACCAGTCATAAGCCATGACTTGGAACAAATTGTGAATCCATGGAATTTGATAGCGTATATGGAGACCTATCATTTCTGCTTTAATTACACTATAATTAATAAATTGAGAACTGAAAAACATTTTCAAAATCATATATTGCAGGATGAAAAGGACAGATATCACCCACAAACTAAATATTTGGAAAATATAAAGTTTCAGAAGAATTTGTAATTGGCTGGGTCAACTGTGATGCTTGCCAATTCCCTGTTACTTATAAGCCTCATGGCACACCAAATGCAAGACTGCCCTTGTAAGATATTTATATTTGTCATGTGTCAAGATGTCTGAACATTTTAAAAATAACCCTACAAGCTTGCTAATGATGCATTTGATATATGACTCTCAGATTTCCAAAGTTCAAGTATTTAGAATATTTAAAATACGTGATTTCTGATTCAGAAGCATCACAATGGTCCTGTTCAAGAGCTTTTGACCCAAAGCAAAAAACATTTGCTGTTGATTTATGGTTCTCCTTTCTGAAGAAATGGTTCCAGGAAGTGATGGTGGGAGAAATCTAACCAGAGACTTCTACTCAATGGATTGCTTCTCTCTCTACTTCTTTTTAACATCTACATGAAACCACTGGGGGAAATCATCTGGTCAGCATAGGATTCAGGATCATCTATATGCTGATGATCCCAGTTCTACATCTCATTCCCCAGGCTGAACAGGCAAGAAGGTTCTTAGAGCTATCAGGATCTGGATGGGGGAGGGAAAGACTGTGACTGAATCACTCCAAGATAAAATGGTGTTGGGTTTCTGGGCTCACCAATTCCAGGGAAATTCCATCTCTTGACTCTTCTGACAGGTGGTCCACAGTCTGGGACTTTTTCTAGACTTACAGCTCTTATTTGAGGAGCAGGGAACAGCTGTGGCTAGGAGAGTACTGTTAAATCTTGTATGCCAATTGTGACCATTTGTGGTCTGGGAAGCCACGCTTATAGCCACTTATGCCCAAATTACTTCTCATTTTGACTACCTAAACATACAATACATGGAGCTGCCCTTGAACAATATTTGGAAGCTACAACTACTAAAAAACATGGCAACCTGGACATTAATGGGTGCGTCCTGATAAACTTAGGTGACCCCACTTCTTTGGGAGATCACAACACAATCTTGCCCTTTTTGGACATATGTCATGGGTACAAAAGAGGGGCTTGCACCATATCACTATTTTTGTCATTCTATCATCTTACACCATGTTATTTGCTGCTAGATATTTTTATTATTTATTTATAAAATTTATAGGACGCCCATCTTACCTCAAGCTAACCATGGGCAGCTTATTATAACATTTATATCCCATTATTTTAAGTGCTCAAGGCTCAAAGGAAAATTTAGAGGTCATTGTTAGAAGCAATCATGTAAAAAATCATTATATATAATATCTTCTTAGCAATTTACAAAAGGTCACTAAGTTCAGAACGCTTCAAATAACGTCACACTGAATTTCAATATCAATTTTTAAATAAAATATAAAAAACTGAGAACACATGGTATATTAAAGAAAATTACATTTATTGTAAACAAGTATAAAGTACATAAGAAATCTTGTGCAAAATCTTAAGTAGTCACAAAATAGATATTACAATACTCTCTATAATTTTATATTTATTCAGTATAGTAAGAGAATTGAAAAAATGATGGCAAAATCATTGTATACACATCTAGGACTGATGACTTGACTTTCTTTGCTTCATAAGCAACCCACCATTTTCCAATTTTATGTCATTTTAAAATATATCTATAACATATAAAGGTCAATCATACTTCTATTGTAATCTATTTTAGAGAAATTTCAGGAAGCAACATAGCACACTGCTTATGTTCTTCCTGGAGAATAAAGCTTTTGTAACTCTTAAATTATCCTTTAAACAAAGTGCAGTGTATCAAGGTTTCAGTGATATAGAAATGTAAATGTATAAAAGAAACACACAATTTAAACACACAAGTAACAAAATATGTTGAAGTACAGCTAATAGTACTAACTGTGATGCTTTCAAAGTAGTAAAAATTTGCCTTTAGAATAATCCAGCCATATGATACTTTTCTCAATGATATACTTAAGTTATACAGAATTGCTAAATTAGCCATACTTTATATACCAGGAAATGAAGATACATACACTTAATCTCAGGAAGTTGATAACCATATTTCCGTCATCATTCACAACTGAGAAAAGACCAAGTATATCTACTTAAAAGTTTCAGCATTCTAGTATTACTGAAATTTATCCCTGATTCTGTACCATAAACTGAGATTCTGCATTTTGTTTGCAACAGTGTTGAAAACATTCCCACATCCTAATGTCTGCATCTCTCTCTAGTTTATACCCAGCTACAGACGACACAAGAATAACTCTTTCCAGAACTGGCATTGGCATTTCCGTGTCATCTTTCTCCAAGCACTCCAAGCACAAAAATGCCTGCTATCCTATACATTATACCCAAGGTATACAGGTAGCCACTGCCTCTGTTTCAATCTATGCCAATCTGATATTGTAAAACCACAGTTATTCTGCAAGGTTTTTTCACATTACCATTGGTACCTAGTCGTACACTGAAAAAAAAAAAAGCTAAACAGCCTCTTTAGACAAAGTTATTTCATTGATCAGCCCCAGAGGTATGTGGTGTAACAATATCATTTAGCTTGCTCACTTCCATCTGCCAGTTTGGTAATTTTTTGGCTGACAAATGGCGACGTGCATGTTTTGTTAAATGGTCACTCCTCATGAACCGTCGACTGCACATCGGGCAGGCAAATTTTTTCTCTCCTGTATGTGTTCTGCGATGGCGAGATAGTTCGTCAGAACGGGCAAATCTCCTCTCACAGCCTTTCCAACTACAGCTGAATGGCTTTTCTCCTAAAATACAAAATGAAGAATTAATGGCACAAGTGGGTTTTTTATTATTAGCAAGGGACAGACCTTTATTAATACCAGAGAATAAATAAAGTAGAAAAAAACGTTTGAAAAGTAATAATGGTAGTCATATCACAACCCAAGCAAAATATTATGTGCCATCTACTGCATTCTTACAGTTCCATATAATCAAAATATAAATTATAATTCATGTCTCCAAGTTAGACCTTCAGATCTTCTTTAAGTTAAATGATATTTTAGTAACAATCTGTGAAGGTTGACATTAGCGGTTTTATTCTGAGCAAAAGAAATCTAACTTTCAAATTATAAATCTGACACGCTCCTTATCTATAAGTGATACTTTCCTTCCTTGTTACCAGTTTCTCATAAAAACATATAGACCAAAACATTTGGAAACAGTTGCATAAGTGAATAACAGCAAATCTCCCCATCGTGTTAATTTAGAACAGGGATGTCAAACTCAATTTCATTGAGGGCCGCATCAGCATTGCGGTTGCCCTCAGGGGGCTGGGTGGGTGCGGCCTACTGGGTGGGTGTGGATGGAGTGGGTGTGGCCTACTGGGTGGGTGTGGGTGTGGCCAGCTCTACATTGTTCACATCAAGGGTGCCTGTGGGGGCGTGGGCAGGAGTGGGATAGATCTGAGGGTCTCTGGCAGAAGGGGGTGGGACCAGGGCAAGTGCCAAGGCATGGTCCACTGGAGGAGCTTCATTGTTCCTCTCAGGCCATGCGGGGGGGGCGCTTATGGAGCTAAGACTGAATGCGTTTCAGCATAAATGGCCACCATAAAATTGTACATTGGCTCTTGGCTGGCCTGGGCCAGGGCCAAGGCAGCGGGGGGCCGTTCCCTCACTGTTTCCAGGATGGCTTTGCGGGCCACATGAAACCACTTCGCGGGCTGCATCCAGCCCCCGGGCCTTGTGCTTGACATGTCTGATTTAGAATTTTTCACACTAGACAATTCCATAGCTTACCTGTATGTGTTCTAACATGTGCCTTTAAATGGGAGCTTTTGAAATACGTTTTTCCGCAGCCCAGGTAATTACAAATATGGCTTCTTGTTCTGAGAGAGTCAACAGACGGAGTGATCTTTGTGGCAGGAGGGGCCAAACCTGGAGCAGGAGCAATAGGAGATAGTCTGGTGCTGTGAGGACTGGTCACCGGAGCCTTGGCATTCTGTACAACAGTCTGTGGCACTACAAACATAACTGGTTTGGGAACTTGAGTTCCCATGAGGACCATTGGATGACAAAGGTTTGATGGCAATTGACCACAAGGAGTGTTAGATACTATTGCTGTCACAAGCGAGTTGTTAGCAGAGAATGGAACCATCTGGCAAACCAATGGCACAGAAGAGACTCCTCCTACTTGCAAAGAAGATGGAGGGGCTACCTTTGGAGGCCAAAGGACAGAAGGAGAGGTATCAAGTACAGTCTGCTGGAAAGGCACTGGGCTCATGGTCTGTAATGGACTTTTGGATTCTTGTATGGTTGACGGCTTATCTTCAGAAAATGCAGTATTCAGCAATATGTTTTTACAAGATAAATTTTGTTTTTCTTCTGTATTGTCTTCTGAATGTGATTTTGTATTGCCATTCTGGTTTGCTTCCCCCATGTTATCATCATACTTCCTAACATGGTCTGTTCTTGCTGGACAGGTTATGCTACTGCAAAGCTGAGCATCTGCTGTATGGCGAATGACACTGGTTGCCTGAGCTCTCAATATTCTTGGCCCTGGAACATTCTGGGTCTCTTTAGGAGATACCGTAATAAAGACTTGATCAGAAAGGTCCGGACATGGCTTGTTCTGTACACAAGGGGGCGCTGATGTTGCTGGATGAACTGCTTGAGACATTTCAAGGTCAGCAGAAGGGCTGTAGGGTGGAGTTAAACACTGAACAAAACAAAGCAAAGAGTAGTGAGCTATTTATGAGGACTTGGATTTCTGCAGATTTTAGCTTTTATCTGAGAGATGTTTACCTTAGAATAAGTGCCAATAAACTAAGCAGAGCACAGCACTAAGCTGTAAACTAGTAATTTGTAACAGAATAAAACTTACAAAAGCCGGTATTGTACGAAAATCAGCAGGAGGTAGCACGTTGTCTTCAAATTCCTCAGATGTATCTGAAGCTGGTGTCATCGGCCTCCGTTCAGCATACTTTTTGAAGTCTGATTTCCAGCTGCAGCTCATGGACATGAGAGCTTCCACTGCTTCAAAAGCACTCTTTTCATTGGTATAGTTCCAATAACACTTCCTGAGGCACTGCTTTTTAGCTATCATCTCCATTCCTTCTTCCTAAGGGGGGGGAGGGAATGCAACAGTTTTCAGTTATTAAGTCACACAAAGGTGTTGATCAGCTAAACTGATTAAAAATGCAAAACCTGCCAAAAAGTCACAAAAATGAATTATAACGAATAACACTAAGTTCCAGTCCAAATTTATTTTTTCTATCCTTAAGATTTATTTTAGGATGTACAAACATAGTAATCATAACGTAACAATTATCTCTCTACTTTCTTTAAAATCAACACAATCAGGAAGTCAAATAAATCTCTTTGATTGCAAAATATTTAGAAGCTCAATTAGCAAGGCTGTTAAGTTAAAGTTCAACCAAGTAAGCCATTGGACCAAAAATCCTGTGTTTAAACACATCAGTGTTGGCCCCAGGTTTTGTTCTGTTTTTCAGCTATGATGTACACATCAAAATATGAATGCTTCTCCATCTTCCGCAAGGTTCAATTCATAGATAAGACTACATAAAAACATAAACTAAACATACAGATTGGGTTTCCATAATATCTTAGTGGTTGATTACTTTTGTGATTCAGTATATTCTCTAATTACAGCCAGTGTACAGTGGCAACCCTGGCAATCAAATTAATTTACTAAATCATGGTTTAGTTAACCATTGGACAAGCACCTCATACAACCACTAATTGGTTAGTCATTAGCCCAGGGGTGTCAAACTGCCAGCCCGCAGGCCAGATGAGTCACGTGGAAGCCGCACCCACCCCATTGCCAGCAATGGCAAAACGGGCCCGATACGTTGCGCGACGTCACGTGACGTGCCTGCACTAACCGATTAGATTCATGAGACACCGCCAAATTTAGCCAACCACGTTAGTTAAGTTCACATACCCTGGCCAAAATGGAACAGGGCTAACTTAGCTTCAGCTTAGCTTATTTATGAGAATCCTGCACTGTTTAGAGCCCATCTTGGTTGTTTTTGCTCTGGGTCCTAGTATGTCCCTAAGAGCCATGCTTTCTTCTCCATGTGAACACCTGCCCTATGGAAGAGCCCTTGACTTTTCACAAGCAATTGAAGACTTGGTTGTACCCTTGGACCAGAATGCGAAGTGAACCACACTGGCTGACTTGTTTGATCATGGTTTATAGTTTTGTTACTGCATGTGAATATGAATGTTTTGAGACCCTGGGTATTTGTAACATTTTCAGTTATTTTAACGAGCTGTATTCAGTTGTGATTTGGTCTTATTTTTCTGTATGCTACCTAGAGGCAGTGCTGTCAGATAAGCAGCCATGCAAATTGCTTAAACACCACATAACATTGTTCAATTTTTCGCTACCCCCAAGTGGTGGTTTAAATGTTTGCAGTCCCACCCTGTAGTTCTACTACTGTTTATGCTGTAGGTTATCGTTGGATTGTGGCTTATTCAACTCCACGTTTCTCTAACGTGCAAAAGTGGCCACGTTTTGTGTTTGGTTTGTCTTAAAGCAGTGTATCTCAACATTGGCAATGAAGTCCACACATCTTAAAGTTGCTGCAGTTGATAATGTTTTAAAACGCAATCAGGATTTCATTTGTAGTTCTATCTGTCGACCGCTTTCCTTTCCAGGAAGTGAAAAAACGTACATATAACCAGAATTCTTCCGATAAGTGGTTTTGTTTCCCCGAGACAGAGCGACTCCGACGCCCGGCTTCTGCAAATTTTCAGCGCCTACGCGACAGAAAGGCTATTTTTTACATTGGAAACTCCGGGGGGAACCAGGTTGCCAGCAGAGGCCGCTCAGCAGGTCAGGCTACGGGGGGAAAATCGAGGCCAGGGAGTTCCTCGCCGGCAGCCGGATCTTGGCAGCGAGCCACGTTCACCTCAGAACGCCTCCGACGTGACTCACCCGTCCCTCCAAACAGCTCGCCCCCTCCTCCTTCCAGGGCGGCCCCCGCCCTTCTCCCATTGGCTCCTCGGGGCAGGCAGCGCGGGCTGCGATTGGTTGGCCCCGCCCGAAGAAGTGGGCGGAGACATGTGAACAAAGCGTGATCGGGGGCTGCGCCTCGGCGTCGGGGAACGTGAACTGGGCTTTGCCGCGCGACGACCTTTCACCCACTTCTGCGCGGCCTCTCGTCTCCTCTTTCCCCTCCTCCCCCCCCCTTGCTATCAGCAGGTCGCTCCCACGCCTGGAGGCAAAGCCCGGGTGGGCGGGTTGGCAGGCTCGCCGGAGCAGGGCGGCATCCCGCCTTCCGAGAAAGGCTCCAATACCAGGGCGCGGCGCGGCGGGCAGACCTTGGCCTCTGAGGCCCCGCCGCCCACCTTCTTCCCGCGCCAGCCCGGATTGGCTCCCCAGCCGCAGGGTGGCCCCATTGACAGCGCGGGGAAGGCGCTTCAAGAGGCGCGAGAGGCGCTGGGCGGTTGAAGTTGTCCGCTCGCCTCAGGGCTGCTGGGGGGAGGGAGGGGCCGCTCTGGGGGCGAACATTCCCGCCAAGGCCGGTCACAAGAAGAGGCGGAAATGCGAGGGAGGGGAAGCGTTGGGTTCCCTGCCTCCCGCCCTCCACCCCCCCCATCACGACCCCCGCTGGCCTGGTCCGCCCCCCCCCGGAGGCGTCTCTGCTATCCAGGAGTGGCGCTTCCTGACCCGTTTCGACTTCCCCGTCTAGAGCCGGAGCCGCCCCCGGCTTTCCCCCCCTCTTGCTTTCCGGTTCCCCGCTTGGACTCGGCACCCGCGCTGACTTCCCGGCCCTTTCCTTCCCTTTCACCGAGGCCGTTTTCAGCAACTGTACACCCTTTTCCCAGCGCCGTCCCTGCCCGCCTTCGCTTCCCGGAGTAGCCCTTCCAGCTACCGTCGTGTCTCGGCCCCCACCCCGTCCCCTCAGTTCCTTAAATTAGCTAACCTCTCGGCTAAGCGCCTTCCCCTTCTCCCCCATCCTCGTCCCTCAGAGTGTCCCGCCCCGTCAAACCCTCACTGCCCTCCGGCGCAAGCTACCGATTTCCCTCATGCCTTCCAAGGGCTCCCCCCATTGACCCCTTGGAGCAGGGGTTCTCAACCTTGGCAACTTTAAGACTTGTGGACTTCAACTCCCAGAATTCCTCAGCCAGCTTTGCTGGCTGAGGAATTCTGGGAGTTGAAGTCCACAAGTCTTAAAAGTTGCCAAGGTTGAGAACCCCTGCCTTGGAGGCTCCCCGTTTTCCCAAACCTGCGATTTCTAGCAAAAGTTCGCTTGTCAGTCCGTTGCCAATTCCAATAGGTTACCTAGCAACGTTTCTGCTTTCCACTGCACCCCATTTTGCGGCCCGCTCACCTTCGTCCAAAATCGATCACTTTTTAATTGTCGCGCGTTCAATCCTGGAGCTCTGACCCTGCAGACTCTCCACCGGGGTTCTGGCATGCGTGCCGCCTCCCTCTCCCCTTCGAGGGGCAGCTCACGCTCCCTGCCCATCCCCCGCCAGACCCCGTTTCCTTTTACACGCCTTTTACAAGCCGCTTTCTGAACTGCTTTCCTGAACAGATGTAGCTTTTTTCCCATCTCTTTCCGCACCCAGGACAAGCTTTTTCCCATCGGGGCTTATTTATCCTGCCTCGATAAGCGATTCACACACACACATACACACATACACACACACCGAGCTGCCCAGATCTGTACTTACGGTGTGCTGGAAAGCGGACTCTCCAAAATTTAGCATGACTCCGATGGGAAGCCTTGCAGCGTTATAGGCGGCGGACGGATGCTTAAAAGGGCGGGCTGCAGTTGTTGACAAGCACCGTCCCCCTCCCCGCCTCAGGCGCTCTGCTTGGCGCTGCCTTTATTTTCCTCTTTTTGTTCGCGCGGCAGCTCCCCATTCAGGTAGCGTCTCCCCCAGCTTAGCGTAGACGAAGGCGGGCGCAGGCCCGGCCAATCGCCTTCAAAGGTGTGTGAAGCTCGGGCCAATCGGCGAGCGGGGGGTCACGCGTGATCAGCGGCTGCCCGGCAGCGTGGCGAGGGAGTCATTCCTGCGTGGACAGAAACCGGTAGCGTGTCCCAGCGCAGCTCTTGGGTAAGTCCCTCTCGTTGGCTGAGTCAGTGTCACGTCCCTTCCCCCCCCCCCGTCTCTTCCTTCTCCGGGCTCCTGTGGGAGAAGCGAAGTGGGCAGGGAAGATGGTTTGCTTAGTAACCGAAGAGCCATGCTGGGTCTCTTCCGGAAATGTATCTCCATAAAGACGCCCGTCATGTCGGGAAAAAAAATCTTTTATTGAGCGCAGTTTTAAAACGCTACTTCTAGGGCTGGGGGGTTGGGGGACGGGACGGGGACGACAATATCTTGTGCCATCTCAAAAGTGCTGCACACTGTACCTTAAGTACATCACGTTTTCATTGGCCAAACTAAATTAACTTTTGTGCATAAGATTCTCCCAGGAGTCCCAGCTATTAGTGGTGGTGTTTTTTTTTTTTTTAAAGGAAGGGTGTGCTGTTTGCTAAAAAAAAAAACATGGATATGAAATTGGTAATTTTGTGCAATGATGATAGGATGGGAGAAATGGATAGAAGGTAGGAGGATTAGGTATTCAGTTCTGGGCCATTCTCTTTTTCTGTGTCTAGAGTGGTCTTTTTTCCAGAGGAAAAAAGTGTGGAAGGAGGACTGGTCTGGTGAAAAGAAATGTTACTGTATAGGACCGTGGTGGCGAACCTATGGCACGCGTGCCACAGGTGGCACGCAGAGCCCTCTCTGTGGGCACACGCACCGTCACCCCAGTCCTAGGCCTTCAGCTGGGTTTTATAAAACCTTTTCGCTTTAGGCCTCCACCACCGTATGAAAAAAAAAAGGTTCAATCAATCAATTAATTTCAACTTCTCACAGGGAAAAAAAAGATCTTGCAAAGTTGGAATTGATTGATTGAACTTTTTAGTCTCGCCCAGTCTGCCATTACCACTGAAGCCATGCCCACCCAATGGGCCACGCCCACCCAATGGGCCACGCCCACCCGGCACCCGACAATACATAAGTGGGTTTTGGGTTGCAGTTTGCACACTCGGTCTCTAAAAGGTTCGCCATCACTGGTATAGGACAGTGGTGGCGAACCTATGGCACGGGTGCCAGAGGTGGCACTCGGAGCCCTCTCTGTGGGCACATGCACTGTCTCCCCAGCCCCGTCTCCTCCCACGGCCCCTTCCTCACCAGCATCCCCCCCGGAGGAGAGTGACCCCTGGGCGCGGCCCACGCGAAGCAGCGCAGCCAAGGACATGGTAGCCGGGCAGCGGGGACAAGACTCTGCTCTTGTGCCCCATTGTGCTCAGATGCTGCTGCGGGGCATGGGCAGAGGGCGTGGCTGCCATGGCGCTGCTGGGCTGCCTGGGTGATCTGTGGCGGGCCATGGAGGTGGTGGGTGGCCCAATGGGCAGAGTGGAGCAGGGATGGGGTGGGGCAGTGGTTTTGGGGCACTCGGTCTCTAAAAGGTTCGCCATCACTGGTATAGGACAACTTGATAAGGTGTAGTAAAGGCCATTGCAGGGCTTTCATAAAGCAATTGTAAAAATGTAATATAGCAACAGAGAGTACAGTTAGTCGTATTTATTGATTTGTATTTACATCCCATCTTTCTTCCAGGCACCGAAGGCAATACCTAGCATTACCTTATGTCATTACCTCATTCCTATCTCTGCTTGTTTCTCTTGTGTGGAATCCATTGGGAATAACTCCTGCCTGTGTTTAATACTTTGGATTATATTACTTAAATTATAGGGGTTACTTTTTTGTTACTCGCTTTGATAGACTTCATTAGGTTTCTCATTTGATCATAACTACATCACCCCTTTTCTGACATTGTACAAAATCAAACAGCATGGACCTGCATTACCCTTTTTTTTATGCACCCTCTGCTCCTGGTTTCTGAACTGCAGTCCAGAGCCCACTGCCATCTGCCTAATTAACCTTTTTATACCACGGCTAACAAGTACCACTTTGCAGGATAGTCAAAAGAGCATAGTTGGGGTGGAGATACGTTAGAGGAGAGTTGCAATATCCCTTTAATTGTGAGTGAAAACAGGTTGAGCACATAAATTTTCATCGCATGATGGGGGTGCTGCAAGAACTGTAAATTCAGGCACACGTTATAAGTCCCTTCATTCAACACTGTTGTAATTTTGAATGGTTACTGAATAAATAGTCATAAGTCAAGGACTACCTGTGAAGTGTTTTATTTATTTATTATATTTGTATAGTTGCCCATCTCACATGAAAGTGACTCTGAGCACTTACAAAAATGCTCCTATTTGGACACTAGTGTGGTATTATGACTGTTCTGCCTGGAAGATAATCAGTCTTGGATTTCAAAATAGAAACTTTTGATTCCACATTTTCATTATGCTTTTAGTGAACGCTGTTTTATGTTAGTATATTTTAAAATAAAAGTTTTCAAACATTCATTCACAATTTTTTTGAGTATTTCAAGAAGAAGCTGTTAAACTGAATCAATTACTACAATTTCAAAGGGAAATTTGGGGGGAAAAGTAAACCTTATTGTGGCCTCCCCCAACCCATATACACAAATACATCTATGCACTGGCAACCATTTTCTCCAGCAAAAAAAATATATATATTTAAGTCACAGCAGGGAGTAGATATAGCTAAAACATGCCATTTTAGTGGCAAATGGGAAGAAGTGAGAAGATACTTTCTCATACCTGGCTAGTATTCTGAGGAATAAATGAAGACAGATGATGGCAATGGGAATTTTTTCCCTAGTGATGGTAGGGATAACAATGCCATGTTTGGAACCTTATAAATATCTACACCTGTTCTACTATAGCCAAAGTAAGAATGGCATTTTGTATTTAACAGACACCTTTTAAAAATGTAGGAATAGCCTGATAATTATGGGATTTGAAGAAGAATTAATGAGACTAAAACCCTTTATTAATGTAAGTGGGATACTTTCTGCCAGTACAAGGAATGATTTCAAGAAATGGTTTCACTATGAACACAGAAGGAAAGAATTAGACTCTTCCCCTCCATCAAGGGCCCCTGATCATTATAAAGGTCCTTACACCTGTGATTACTAATTATTTTTCATATTTACAGATGAAAACTGAGCTGCTAGTAACTGATTAGGAAAAGTGCTATGGATTTGTGGTAAATAGTTCAAGCAAAGCATAAATCTACATTCTAGAAGGATTCTGCATTGATTTGTTAGGAAAGCAAAATTATAATTATGCTGTTAACAGTACATTCACCCTCAAAAAGATTTATATAAAACATGCTTAGCTTGAAACAAAACATTGGGAGAGATAGAAAAGCAATGAGTTCCTTCAGAGCAATGTTGCTTGAAATAATTGTTTTTCAGGAGCATGAAACTGATCATTTCAAGCCGGGTCAATCAGATCCGGCAAAATTTAGTCTTTTTCCTTCTGATGATCTTGAGAAGTATTTTGAGAGGTAATAGAAAGCTGTAAACTATTTCTTCCCGGTGGTTCTGTGTTAAATCTCTGGTTTTACATAATCAGCAATGGTAAATATTAGCAGTATGTTCCCTGCTATGCAACTTACAACCTGACCAGTTGGTAAGCGTGAAATGAGTGAGGCTTGCTGTGAAGATTCATAGTCTACTTTTTGTGGGTCAGCAAATAGGGCAAGAATAAGTGGGAGATCTTCCCTTCTGTTCATTAAGGCACGACCATGAAATTCTTTCTTGTTCATACTTGCTCAATTTTGAATGTCACTTTTCAAAGCTTAGCAAGAACACTACAGCAGGATCTTGTGACATTATCCATGATTTTTTTTACCTTGTTAAGGCTGGAAAAAAATTGCTCCTGTAGTATGAGCTCTGAATTCTCTCGTGAAAGGTGGGAATGTGAAGCGCTATTCTTCTGTCCTGAGCATGTTCATTGGCAGGAGAGAAAAGCAGCCTAACCCCCCAGTTCTCTTCCTTATGTTGTTTTAACATCTGTGTGAAATCCATGGAATAGGTCATCCAGCAGTGTGAGGTGAAGTATCAGTTTGTCACTGATATCCAGTTGTATATTGCCACCTACCTAGACCTGGCCGTAGATGTAGCAAAGATTGTTATCTTTTCCTGGAAGCTGTAAGGAACTGATGGGACACAACAAGCTTAAATTATCTTAGCAGGATGGATTACAATTCATATAGCTATATCTGGAACAACTTTCTTTTTGGCTTCAGTACCGGCTCTGGATGGGATTGAATTTTACAAGAGGTGAGTTGCTGTAGCTGTAACTCATAGCTGTTTCTGGCAGCAGATGAAGGTCCCGGCCAAAAGACCACCTGCTAGGTTTTGGTTCTTATGCCAGTTGCAGTCCTTTCTAGACCCAGAAACCTCTGATAGCATGACTCACTCTCAGCACACACTTTTTACTCTTATATGTATTGTCCCAAAGGCAACTGGACTTGGGACAAACTGAATGATTGAGAACCTCTGTAGACATGCATATGTCCTGATGTATTGGTTGGCTGCCTTTGAAGATGACACAGAAATTACAGCTGGTCCTAAATGCAGTAATTCAGATCAGTGTAACTATTTTAATAGCAATACAATAGAACTGTAGTTGCTGCATTGGCTGATAATAGGTTTTTGAATCCAATTTAAAGTGTGTTGAAACACTTTATGGCTTGACTTCTGGATACTTTTGAAGCTGTTTTCTTCAAACTGAATCCCTCCACCCACTCCCAACTTGAAGAGAGATAAAAGAGTAATAAACCTGAAGATGGACTTTTTTCTGCCTTAACCATCAGTTTTTGGACATCTTACCATCCCTGTGCACAAGAATGCTCCCTCTATTAACTCCCCAGTAGGCTATGAAAACAATATTATTTCTTGGTTCATAAAGATTCCTTCTTCTGAGAAAGGAGCTGACTTTGATTGTGTGCAACAGCACTTTAAAATGTCTATCTGGCTTTCTGTAAAATCAGCTGTCTTTTCTCGTGGCACTTCCTCATATTGCAGGGCTACCCTGTATCAGGCAAGTGAGACTATAACTGTTTTTAGACTGGTTTTTGTCCATTATTTTTCTAGGCACAATTTCCTGAGCAACCTTTGAAAATGCTGAGCTGGAGTGTGGCATGTTATTGCTGCCTGCAAAATTGGATGAATTCAGTTTTGTTTGCAGACTAAACAATACCACCAACATTTTAGCCAACTGGCATTCAAACCTCTCAGATTTTAATGAAGATGTGATAAAAATGTGAACTCACTGTGCAGTGCCAAGATCAACATGTGCCCAGAAGTAGGGGCTGTTATAAAAAAAGAGAAAAAGGGAAGTGGAAATATTTAAATAGGGTTATGTAGGTGAAAAGCCAGGAGTCCTGTTTTTGACCCTTATTTTTATTTTTCAGCATTGTCTGTGGTATCATCAGTCTCCTAATCTTCTAAGGGAAATAAACAATGATGTACCTTTATTAATACTGAAAAATACTGTACTAATAAGAATTTTAAGTATCACATATAATTATGTTTGTACTATGTCTCCAGTTTAACTATTATTAGCTTTTTTGAGTACCAGTGTTGAAAATGTACTAGATAACCTATGACCCATTGGATCATCATACCGAAGATATTTCCTTACCAGATTCCTCAATCATGTTTGTATCAGGTCTTCAATTTATCTATGCCTTCAATGCCTTCAACAATGGCAGAGCTTCTTAGATACTGCCTTCACTGGAAAAGTTGGGATACAGTCAAGATGTATGTGCTTTGAAAATAAGCCATGTTCAACTGTGTCACACAGTCAAACATCAGGAGTTGGCAAAGGAATTGTTTTATGACATTTTGTATTAGGTCATAAAATGTTTTATGATAATTTTATGCCAATTTTTATATAAATTTGTCAAATTTCAATTCCGTGGGAGTCATGGATTTCGGATTTCGGATGCATTCTATAAGTTAGCCCATTTTGAGGTACCTTGGTTCAAAGACTGTTGTCATACGATGCACTGTTTCATCCAGTTAAAGGTTACAGGAACAAGAGTTTTAGTAGTATGTAAAAGATAGATACGGTAAATGAAGGAACAAAAGAAGTCGAGAAATATTCATGATGCCTATGGACAGCAGACACCAGCAAGACCACCAGGCTTTCTGCATCACTTGAATATAAGCTAGCATGCTGCAAAGCAAAGTGCCATTATTAGTACCATGATTACAAATATAGCAATAATTATTACCATCATTATTTACAAATGATGGACACCATTGATATGTTTTTAAATGATCACTAGTTTCAGTCCATACATCCGTCTCTGGAAAAAAGGTAAGTTAGTTGTAATATCCTGAGGAGATAAAAGGGACAACAATAAGATCCCTGCTAGACATGGTATATTTCCATATAATGAAACATTCTGAGTCCCATAGTGTTTTAAAAATTATTATTAAATTTATATCCTTTTATTTTATGCATCTCAAGATGGCATGTACAGTGCACCCATTTCCTCTTTCTCCCACAACAACCCTGTGAAGTAGATTGAGCTGAGAGCCTGGCTGGTCCAAAAACATCCAGCTAATGTTCATGTCTTACGGAGAACTAGAACCTGTGGTCTCCAAGTTTCTAGTCCAATGCTTTAATCACTGCACCATATTGGCATTCTTTGATCAACTGGATGAATTTGGGAACATTGTGATCTTGGATGGATGGAAAAAGCATCTTTCAACTATCATTTCCCAACAACCAATGTATAAACAGGCATGCTGCTTATGATTGAAATGATATTAAATGTCCATTGTTACTGCACTGTGTGAAAATGTATGCCCTTCTGTTGGCTCTGAATCTTTGATTATTTAGCATAGTAGATTATCTTAACATAGTATTTGTGAGAGATTTTAAAAAAATATCTGTATTCATGTTGTCTATGCCGTTCATGATGATTTTTATACCTCTCTTATGTTTTTCTTTATGATCCTTCATTTTAATGTGAAGAGCCCCAGTTATAGTTTCACCTCAAATGTGACCTGCTCCAGGCCTTTAATAATTTTGGTTTCCCTGGTTTTTCACCTTTTCCAGCTTGGTAATATTCTTCTAAGGTGCAATGGCAAAAATTGTACATAAACTTCCAAATGGTCTTACCATATTTTTATATTAATGTGTTCTGTTTTCTGTTTCCTTCTTACTTATTCCAAGCATGGAATTTGCTTTTTTATAGTAGTTGAACACTAGAGTCACATTTCCATCAAATCATACACTATAATTCCTTTTCCTAGTTTGTCAATATTGAGTAGGTCTCTTAATTTTTGTGTGCAATGTTTGTACCATCACGGTTTCTTTTAATTTAATAGTGAATTATATTTTTCATTTTGAAATCTATTAATCCATTTTGAAGAGACTCTTTGGAGCACTCCACAAATAGTGGCCTTCGGCCTGCTGTCCACACAAGCATGTGGAGGAGCCAGAGCCTACTGGTGCACACAACTATGACCCTGGACTCCCAACTTTCTCTAAAACCAATCTGGGTCCCTCAGTTGTAGGGGTAGACCAGTCTAATAGGCTCTATAGAATCCCATTGAAATCAGGGTGCAATCTGACATTTCCTGTGGTGCATCTCCCCTGAAAGCTGTAAGAGACCTAAATTAAGGGTCCACATGAAGTGCAGCTAAATGAAATTACAGAAGAAATAGCTGTTGTTACTCTTAATGAGTAACATAAAAATGCAGAAATTCTCAGTATCTTACAATATTCCACCTTTTCTATATTTATTCCATTCTTAAAACCTAAATAAAATATACCCAGATAAATCTTTTTATTGGTTATCATTAGCTAACTGTATTAGTCCCTTATTTATGGCCTGTGTAAACATTTATGTACATTTCTCTTTTAGGTGCAAAATGCATTTTCTTTATGTGTATAATTGTAGAAGGAGAACAGGCAGAGCTGAGGGATGGAGTTAAATGTGTCATCAGCTTAAGAGTCCTTATGTTGCCACAAACGTTCTCTGTCCAGACTCCCTTAAATTCCATTCACTCTTATTTGGCCAATTCAGATTTGAACTTTAGTTGAATAGATTCTTGTGCATAGGCTTGAAATAATAAATCTTTTATGCTGCAACTATACGAAACAATAAAGCTACCAAGCAAATTGTTAAAGATCCATGAATCAACCAATAGGAAAGGAGGATTTTTTAATTTTCATGTGACAACTGTAAGGTTAGATTATAAGAATTAAGTCGTGTAGTTAGGTAAACAAGATTTCATATCTCAGGGATATGATGCAGCTAAAATGTAAGTGATAATATAGCTTGATAATACAGGAATATATACAATTTTCAACTATTATTGAAAATCTGTATTGTGTTGATTATAAGCAGGGCTTTTTTTCTCATAGAACGCCCAGAACGGAGTTCCGGCATCTTTTTTGGATGAAACCTTGTAGGGTATGCAAGGTGGGTTGTATGACGTGTGTGAGTTCCGGCACTTTTTTTTTTTTTTTTTTTTAGAAAAACACTGATTATAAGTATTTCTTTGCCTCTAAGCTCAAACTGATTCCTGACAGATTAGATTTTTTAAAATAAAAATGTGAAAGATGAGTAGGACAATGGGATAACTCACCAAATCTTACAATGGTTATATACATTCTACATTGCTGACATTACAAAACACTGGCTTTTTATTTTAACCACAGGTTTCAAGTGCTTTGGGTCAATGGCCTATTTGGAATTTTAAGGGTATGTTATGAGCGATCTAAACCGATCACACCTTCCATGGCAAGTCATTGCCAAATATCCATTGACCAGAAGGGAAGTGCTGGGTGATGTAGCCGCCCACCATTTGCTCTTCTAAGAAGGCTTCTGTGCTCTATTGAGACATACGTGTTATACTTGAGGCTAATGTTTTGCTTTGGCAGCATACTAAATTTCTACTCATTTTTCAATTAGAAGAATCTTTAAGAAATAAATGGGTCAGGGAGTTTGACAGGTGCCAATAATGGACACACTGTTATCCTCAGGTGGGGAGGAGAGGGGGAAAAAGACAAGATCACAAAAATGAAACAACTTTTATCTACCCTCCTATGGTAGTACTAAATCTCAATGGACTCAGGTTCCTTTTAAGAAGACATAAATAGTATTAAATTCTGAACTTAAAATGATCAGATAAAAGAGGCATGACAGTTTTATAATAACAAGCTAAAAAAAACCGTACATAAATGGAATTGCAAACCCAGAGGAAAATGGTAACTTAAGCTTCATCCAAACAAATGACTCATCAATTCAGAAATGTAACTCAACGCAGATTTCTAATGAACCATTCAGCAATTCAAACAAACATACATGGGAACCCACTTCCCTACTGTTATGCACCCCAGTAATGGTGATGACGAGGCAGGGGCTACTTTGGGCTGTTGTTAGGATGCTCTGTCTTCTTCAGTTGCTCATAACTTCCCTCTGTGCAGTATGGCCATTTTGACTTTTCACAGTAGAAAAGATCAGACACTAAGTATCTGCCTATGTAATGCCTGCCCCGTGCTTTGCAAAGTGTTGACAAGCATCCTGTAAAATCCTCATCTGCATGTGGACTCTCATAGCAAACATTAACTCCCCCATCAGCTTTTTTTAGTGAGACAGATGAATGTGGAAGAATAATGAGTAAATGAGGGGATTAAAGTGGTAGAAAAGAATTACGGCAACAAAGAAGAGGCAGAAAAGATAAGAGAATGAGGCAGATAAATGAGTGAGACAGGTGAACCGAGCGTTGAGAGAGTGTGAGAAACAGATGGAGCAAGAGCGGGAGAGTAATTGCAGATCATCCACAAGGTGGGCCACGATTTTCCAGTAAAGTGGCAGAGGAAAGCCTTTCCTGCATTACTAGGAGACATAAACACACCCCACACACACACTATGTAGATCAGGATCTGTGGGACAGCTAAAGCCAAAGGTGTAGCTGTGTGTCAAAACTGGTCTCTTTCCACAGTCCCAGCTATTCAGGTGGGTAGATACATTATTTTTTCTGAGGGAAGGAAACCCACTAGTTGCTGCACTTTACACAACAATGTGTTATATTTGTTTGTGGTTTATATGTTGTTTAATGCTGCTTTAATTTTATATGCTGCTGTTTTGAATTGCTAGCCATTAAAGCTAAATGTATAACTTACTATGCTGCTCCTCTGTCTCTTAGTGCGGCAGCCTAGAGGCCATCTATTAGGACAAATGCAGAACAGAACAGAATTAACAGAGTTGAAAGGGACCTTGGAGAAATTGATTAGGTTGTCCAGTTGTGTTTTGAATGTAGAATAGCAGAGTAAGAGCACAGATACATGTTTACAGAAAACTGAGGTCTTGTGCTTAAATTTAAAAAAAGGTAAGCTGTTCCCCCTTGCCCAAAGGAAACCTATTAATATAATTGAAAATCAGTTATTATTGCTGATCTACAATTATTTTAGAAATCTTTCAGTAGTTCTTCATCTACTTTAAGTCTACCCGTATGTCCCTCAAAAATTGTGATCTTGATTCTCTTTTCCAAAATTGTTCATTGTCCTGCTTCATCACCTATCAGGTTTAATCTGTTTTATGAATACTGTACTTTTATTTGTGGAACAGTAATTAATGGAGTCATTTAGCCTGTAGAGTGGAATAATAGCTTTTCCTTTTGTAATATGCACACAGCATTTTGGTTAAAACTATCAGGTTGTCAGCAATAAATTTCTAAGGGTAGCTTATAGTTTAAAGAATGTTCTGACTTTTGAATAGATTAATAAAATACGACCCCTAGTGGACAGTGGTTGACAATTATGTTAAATCTCATGTGAAACACAGAACCTCAGGTGGAAAAAGCTGGTCATAATTGGGCCACTGAATAAAGACACATGAAGAGGTTGGAAAATAGCTGAATGGTTTTCATCTTTCTCTATTACAGAAAGTTCTGTAGTAGAAGAGAAAGTTGTGGGTCATGGCTGAACTGTGAAGTCCTTGATGTGGTATGAGCTTGGTTGTTTTCTAGTGTGAACTGATCATGTTACCTAGTTTGGTAATGAAACATCTGCAGGAAAATAGCCAAGCTCAGAGAGCACCAAGGACCCCACATTCTATATTGGAATTGACATTTTCAGGAAGAAACAGTAATGAAGCTTTTACTAATCTAATGTTTCTGGATGTGTGAGCATATTGTAATACCTTTTGCCACTGTTTTGAGAAAATAAACAAACTGAAAATAAATCTTCCAGATCTTGCTGATAGAAATCCAACATTTCTTTCAAATGATATGCAAAAGTTTGATTTTTTTCAAACAATAACTCATAGTATCTACTTGAAAGAACAGAGTATCCGTTATGCTTCCTGCCCTACCTATTGTTTAAAATAAATATTGTGAAACAAAAAATGGAAGCCAACATATTATAAAGCAATATCCAACTTCTGACAAAATGCCTCTGGCTGTTACGTATGTTCCATAGGTATTCCTAAGCACATACATCATTTAAAAAAATTAAGCAAGGATTCACATTTGTGGAAAAATAACCAATACTTATGGAGCAGCAGTGTCCAGTCTTGTTGATAGCCTGTTGATAGTGTTTAGTTACAGTTACGATTGCAATAGATATTTAAGCTTTATATTTCCACCCTAGGCCATTTGAGTGATGCCATGGATGTCATGTCCCAGTGTTTGGAGGCTATGAGAATCTGAATGGGGCATAATAGGCTTCAGCCCAATTCAAGCAAGACTGAGTGGCTTTGAATACTTTGACTTTATAGTAATAAGGACCTTGCATTGTGAGTCTTGGATGAAGTAACATGAAGTTTGTCTTAGACAAACTCGGGGTACAATCTGGGTGCCCTCCTGGACTAAGGGCTCCTGCTTAAAGAACAGATGGCAGCCCTGGCTAAGAAAGCCTTTGCACAGCTTCAGGTTGTGTGCATGTTGCACCAGTTCTTGCATCAGGAGGTCCTGCTCATTGTTACTCATGTCCTTGTGGCCTTCTATCTGGACTACTACGATGCTCTCTACATGGGACTGTCATTGAAGAGCTTTCAGAGGCTTTAATTGGTGCAGAATGCAATAGTACTGGTAACAAATAATGTCAGTTGCAGTCTTCCACTCATTTCACCCACTTAAATCCTTAGCTTCAACTGGAGCAGAATGCAATGGCACAAGTAGTTAATAGTGCTGGTTATTGATGCATGTCTACCATTGTTCCTTGAGCTGCATTGGCTGCCAGTAGGCTTCTAGGTGCAGTTAAAGGTGTTGGGTGTCACCTGTAAAGCTCTTCATGGTATGGGGTCAGGTTATTTAAAGGATTATCCTTCCCTGGTTGTTTCTACCTATCATATCCCAGTCCAGCAGGATGGGCATTCTCCAAGTCCCATCTGCTAAGAAATCTAGGGTGTGGGGGGCCCAGAAGACAAGACTTTCTGCCATAGTGCCTGCCTCTGGAACATTCTCCCTCCAGAGATAGGGTAGCCCCCAATCTTCCTGGCCTTTTGCAAGGCCCTAAAAAGCCAATTCTGTGCTCAGGCCTGGGGCCCCAAGTGTGTGAAGGAACCTGCCTCCTGGCTATGTAGATATTGTTCTTGGCTGCATAATTTTAATTTTTGTTTATGAATTTATCATTGTCCACTGCCTAGACACATCATGAGATAGATAGCATATATATTTTTAAATAAGTAAACTCTCCTTCAGTCTAGTCCTACTTTTGAAAAATGACCTTTGACATTCTGGATAAAGGCTGGAGCAGTTTTCAAACTAGCAGAAGCTGTGCAGTTCATACAATTTTTGCTGCTGCATGCACAAAATAAGTTATGTAGGCAGTCAACCTACAACCATAATTAAGCCCAAAGCTGTGGTTGTAAGTTGAGCCAGTTGCCGTATTTTTCCGTGTATAAGACACTATTTTTTTCTGCAAACACCCTATTCAAAAATCCGGTGTGTCTTATACAAGTGCAGCGTCTTATACACAAAAAAATAATGGTAACCTCTGCATCCCAGGGCATGCCTGTGTGGGTTCTTTACATGCTGCTGCCATGCTGCCTGGTGCAGGAGGATATCGCTGGCCTGAGATGCCACCTAGATGGGGAGAAAGCCAGCCTGAGATGCTGCCTGGTGCTGGAGGATCGCGCTCCCCCAAGGATGCCACGGTGCCACTGAAGCTGCCTTCTATGACCCGTTTTTCATCGGCACAGCTTGGGCTGAAGCCGCAAGAGGCACCGGGAAGCCGCCTCAGTATAGTGATTGATGGCCGAGGGGGTGGGCAGGACTAAACCCGCAAAGCGCCATGATTGGAGGAAGTCACCTCCCTTGTGTAATGGTACCGAGAAGTACCAGTACTGTAATTGGGGGGTGTCTTATACAAGGGTGCGTGTTATAGACGGAAAAATACGATGTGATGTGATGTTTCAATTTTATGTCTTTTTTTTGCAGCAGTTGTTAAGAGAATGCAATAATTGTTAAGTGAATATGGCAGTTGGTAAGTGAATGCATTGGTTATTATGTGAACCCATTTTAGCCAATGAGCATGTTTTGCTGGAAATGGTAATAATGCTGGTTTCCAGAAAAAAAACATTGTAAATTAGTCACATGACCACAGGATGCTGCAAATAACTGTAAATGCATGCTGGTTGCCAAGCACCCAAAACGTGATCACATGACCAGGGATGGGCAAACTAAAACTTTGAACCCAGGTCATAAGTACTTTTTTGGAGCCCACTGTAACTTTGGTTGCTAAGTGAGGACTATGTGTACAATCAGCAGGGTGAATATGTTCCTTTGCATTGTTTATGCTGGTTGGCAACATGTCTGTTTTAGTTAATACAAATCATAAGCTCTGCTGTCCTGTTAGAAATCTCTAATCGTTAAGAGTTATCCACTTTCTAATGAGATTATTTGATTGTTTAATCAGGTGAATGTGTGGCTTAGTTCAAAACTTTTCATCTTTGTAAGATACCTTGGTTATTGTTCAATGCTGTCTTTTGCACCTGTATATCAGATACTTTTACCCCATTTAATATGGATTATTTCTATTTTTTCTATTTCCTTTGACTTATTTTATTCAAGGTACTGTAAACTTTTCCTTTATCCCTCCTGGTTCATTGGCATCCTTCAGTCTAGAGAGACTATGGTATCATACTCTGGAAAGAGGTCCTAAAGCAGCATCTGGTGTGGCTAAAAAGGCCAATTCGAGAGTGGCAGTCCCTTCCACACTGAGGGCAGATACAATCTGTCCCCTGTCCAGCCCCCCAGATTTCGCTGCTTCCGGGACTGCCTCTTTGCCTCAGCCTGCCGCACAAGTGTCCCTTCGAATTGGAGAAGGCCATGCTGCATCTTTAGTCTCCAGGCTGAACGATCAGAGGTCAAGGATTCCCAGCTGTTAATGTCCATTCCCAAGGCCTTCAGATCCCTCTTGCAGATATCCTTATATCGCAGCTCAGGTCTCCCTCTGGGGCGCTTTCCCTGCACTAGTTCTCCATACAGGAGATCTTTTGGAATCCGACCATCAGCCATTCTCATGACATGCCCAAGTCAGCATAGACGTTGCTGTTTCAATAATGTATACATGCTAGAAATTCCAGCACATTCCAGGACTGCGCTATTTGGGACTTTGTCATGCCAGGTGATGCCGAGAATACGTCGGAGACAGCGCATATGAAGGGTGTTCAGCTTTCTCTCCTGCCATACGTAAAGGGTCCAAGACTCACTGCAATACAAGAGTGTGCTCAAGACGCAGGCTCTATAGACCTGGATCTTTGTATTTTCTGTCAACTTCTTATTAAACCATACTCTTTGTAAGTCTGGAAAATGTGGTGGCCGCTTTACCAATACGTCTATTCAGCTCAGTATCTAAAGAGAGAGTGTCGGAGATAGTTGAGCCGAGGTACACAAAGTCATGGACAACCTCCAGTTCTTGTGCAGAGATTATAATACAGGGAGGTGAATCCACATCCTGACCCATGACTTGTGTTTTTTTCAGGCTGATTTAGACCAAAGTCTTGGCAGGCCTTGCTAAAACAGTCCATAAGTTGTTGAAGATCTTCGACAGAGTGAGCAGTAACAGCAGCATCGTCAGCAAAGAGGAAATCCTGTAGGCATTTCAGCTGGACTTTAGATTTTGCTCTCAATCTAGAGAGATTAAAGAGTTTTCCATCTGATCTGGTCCGGAGATAGATACCCCCTGTTGCAGTTCCAAAAGTGTGTTTCAGCATGACAGCAAAAAAGATCCCGAATAAAGTTGGCGCGAGGGTGCAGCCCTGCTTCACTCCACTTCGAATGTCAAAGGAATCAGATGTTAAGCCATCAAAAACAACAGTGCCCTTCATATCTTCATGAAAGGACCTGATGATATTGAGGAGCTGAGGTGGACATCCAATCTTGAGGAGAATTTTATATAAGCCGTCCATACCAAATCAAAAGCCTTCGTGAGATCTATGAAGGCTACAAAAAGTTAAGTGTTTATATACTAGACAATATGCTATATACTAAACATGTTTTATATTTAATTCTTTTCATTATTCTTTCTGTTTGAATCTTTAGAATATACCCCTATTCCTCCTCCTCTTTCTAACATGCTAGGTTATCTAGGTGGAAAGCAAAACCTTCTGGTAACTTCCATCACTCATAGTGTTCATAAACTAGAATTTTCCTTTGTACAATCATGGTATTTTTAAGCTGATTATGAACATTACTTGACCATGAACACATGTTAACAGAGGAATTGGGACTGAAACTCAGGTATGTCCTAAGTGGTGGACCTGTTGACTCAGAATCCACACTGTGATTCTGGATAGACTCTCTCTGCTAGCACCTGGAGCCTCTTCAGTATGACACGGGCAAGCAGCTTCCCTACAACACTAAGAAGAGAGATGCCACGATAGTTGTTACAGTCACTCCTGTTGCCTTTGTTCTTATACAGTGTGACGATATTTGCATCCTTCACGTCCTGTGGTACTCCACCTTCCCTCCAACAAAGGCAGAAGATTTCATGCAATTCAATGAGGATGCTCTTTGCAGCACTTCAGAATTTCGGCAGGGATGTTATCTTTCCCGGGTGACTTGCCGGAGGCAAGGGAGTCCAGGGCTGCGTTTAGTTCTTCTAAAGTTGGTTCACTGTCAAGCTCCTCCAAGACAGGCAGGCACTCAATATTATTTAATGCTTCTTCAGTTACCCCATTTTCTCTGGAATATAACTCAGAGTAGTGCTGCACCCAGCATGCCATCTGCTATGCTCGGTCCTGGATAACCTCGCCTGTAGCAGACTTCAGAGGGGCAGATTTCTTCTGTGTTGGACCTAAGGCCTGCCTGATGCCATCATACATCCCCTTGATGTTGTCTGTGTCAGCTGCTATCTGGATCCGAGAGCAAAGCTACAGCCAATAATCGTTAGCACATCTCCTGGCAGTCTGTTGGACTTTGTTACACGCAGCTCACAGAACCCATAGGTTGCGCTCACTGGAACAGGTTTTATATGCAATTAGGGCTCTCCTTTTTTCCTCGATGGCTGGCGTCAGTTCCTCTGAATGGGCTTCAAACCAATCTGCTGTCTTTCTGGTCTCTGTACCAAATATTGACAAGGCGGTGTTATAAGCAGCGTTCTTGAAATATTCCCAATGTTCAGATGCATTTGCTTCAGCCGGCCTGGGAGTCTTTTAGTGCTTGTGCAAATTCCTCCACTTTGCCCTGATTACGGGTCTTGCTAGTATCGATACGTGGTCTTCCTTCCTTCTTCGAGTGATGTAATCTCTTTATTTTCAGTTAAGTGTTTATATACTAGACAATATGCTATATACTAAACATGTTTTATTATTCTTTCTGTTTGAATCTTTAGAATATACCCCTATTCCTCCTCCTCTTTCTAACATGCTAGGTTATCTAGGTGGAAAGCAAAACCTTCTGGTAACTTCCATCACTCACAGTGTTCATAAACTAGAATTTTCCTTTGTACAATCATGGTATTTTTAAGCTGATTATGAACATTACTTGACCATGAACACATGTTAACAGAGGAATTGGGACTGAAACTCAGGTATGTCCTTATCAGAACAAGTACTGTTATATTTTGGATAGTTGTTCGAGTATAAAGCCAGCCCTTTGAGAATTAATGGGGGTTTAATCTATTCCCAGTGGTGACTGTTGTTTCAAGGTGCATCTCTGCACTTTGTCTGCAACTATTTGTTACAAAGTAACCTAAGTATCATACTTGGAGCATAACATCTTAATCCAATTTTAATGAAGTCTTATGTGAATTAAAGTGACTATCCAAGCACACTCCATCAGGATCAATTTCTGAAGCAACTGGAAGAATGGCTTTACTCCTTTGAAGCGTTTTTTATCGCACTAAGGAGGTTTTTAAAGAACCCTTTTTATATACTCTAAAACCCATATCCTTGTACGTAGGTATGGATGTTTATGGATGTACACACCAATCCCTAGTGTAGTTTGTCTGACTTTAAGTCTCACAGTCCCAAATCAATCCAGGTACCACAGTCACCTTCAAGAAACGGTGAAAAACAAGGCAGGTTCCCAGCAAGAAAATTCTGTCATTTACATGTCTCCTATACTTGATAAATGCAACACCTCTTTTAAACTCAGTTGTTGTTGAGGTTTAGATAGTGACTCCTAAGGTATTAGGAGCAAACTGTTAAAAGGAATATTCACTATCAACCCCTCCAGCCAGCCCATTTGAGACTTGAGCGTATTTGGCTCTATGGAATAGTGTGTGTAAATGACTGAAAAAGATATCCCCTTTATTCTTTGATATGGATAGTATCTAGGAAGAGATTTTTTTTCCCTGGGTTCTTCCTCTCAGTTTCACTTTAAAAACTCCACATCCAGAAAAGAAAATGCAGCTTAATGTCTCCATTTCACCTTATTGGCATATTCATTCAAACGTACTACAAGTTTGCTGAAATCAGTTATCAGGATTCATATGAAATACTGAGCCAAAATTAAAACTATATTATGACTTAGTATGTGTATAAGCCAGAACATGTAGTACTAATAAAACACAACCATCGCTGGATGAGCTAATAGTTGTAATTTAAGTTTTAACTCCTTTGCACATAACACATTTTCATCTGAAAGATTTTTGTTTATATCATTAAATTTAAAACAAATTTAGATTATATGCTTTGCATATAGATTACCTTCTTAAGAATCTGGGTTTTCCAGTCAAAAGCATCAAATAGAAGGCATTGTAGTATAAAACCTAGGATGTGGTCTTACAGATGTACTGCCATTCCATGAACCTATGCTGGAATTCCTTATACTTATTTAACAATTAACAGCCTCTTAATAACAAGTGTTCATGTGGTCAAAGAAAGCTCACCAATGTTGTGATCCATGCACTGGATACATACCCTTATGCAAAATTATTCTCCACCTCCAAGGCCATCATGTAAAAATTCATTTGCTATTTTAACTAATGAAGGATGTTTAGATTTGAACTATTAAATGAAACTTATGTCAGAATGTAAAATATATATTTGAGATCAATGGCAATTAAGCAATTACCACAATAGTTCAAGGTACATATAGTTGCAATAGTTTAATAAGCAGTGTTAAATGCACTGTTTGCTGCATCTGAACACTGTTTATTTTCCCTTATGGATGACCATATGAATGCAGATAGACAGCTCCAAAAGCAATTAATTGTACTACATACAAGACAAAGTTCAATTGATTAATTTGCTATTTAGAAATCATTCAGTTTTATATTTGTGTTATTCCAAAACTGATATTACAATATTGTAAACAGAAGATAGGTTTTAGCATATAAATTCAAATATATACTAAGTTCAAACCAGTTTTTATGGCAAACTGTCAAATACAATACAGACATTTCCAAGGTGACTGTACCATTTACAACAGAGTTGGTTAAACTCACAATAGTTTAAAAACTTATAGCAGAGTCATGGGCATCATTAGAGACACTTGGGGAATTATTACAGTTTTCCCCTTTTTCTAGACTGACAGAACCCTGGCAGATATTGGATCAAAATGCTAGAAAGTGATTTGTCTTTTGCCTGAATTGGAAAACTGAATTAGTTTGTGTTTTTATTTGTGCTTTAATGTTTACAGCCATAGTCAGTGCTCAGGGTCACTTAGATTTAGCTGCAGAAACTATTCATGCAAGTGAAAAGCATCTCAAATATAGTACCTGTAATTTTAGATGTTCATGCTGAAGAGAATCATTTTCTATAATGATGTTCCCTCTAGCAAACAGTGCATTTTAGCTCCACTAAATTGAGGCATAAACATTCTACCAATTGGCACTAATAAAAAATGCATTTACACTTGGCAGCCCATTTCGCATCACCAAATTAGATATACAAATTCCACTTTGAAATTGACTTGGTGCATTTCAAAAATAGCTACCAAGACCACTAGGTTAGTAAAATAAATTAAAATTAATCAAAGTATAGGAAGAGTCTAAGTAACTATGAGTAAAAGCTTCAATAATTTCTATGTTTACTGCTGTAGTTTCTCCAAATATAATTATATCCTATTTTCAAAATTATGGTCTTGCCTTCAATATTCAAGAGCGCAAAAATTTAATCTTAAATCAAATTTTCAGAAAGCTCCATACCCACACTTCAATTTTGAACTTAGAGCTATACATTTAGTTTATTTTTAGTCATGATTTAATGTTCTGCCAATTGAATCTGAAGTTCTTTCAATTTATCTTCCATGCTTTTGTACTTAAACTATCATTGTTGCTTAGACTTCTTCCCTGTATTAGCTCCAGAGAACAGTAAAATCTACACAAAATTTTATTGCATTCATACAAGAGAGGGAACAACAAGGGTGAAATACAACAAATACTATGATGCAATTTTACATTTATTAAACTACAGTTCAAAGCACAAATTTACACATTCTAAATATACTAACATTGCTAACGAATTCACACTTGTTTCCCATTGATATTTCACATATCTGGGGAAAGACAACTTTACAAGACTTTCTAACAGAAATCCTTAGTATAAAAACTGTACTTGTATGTAAACTGTTTAACAGAGAACCCAAGTGATGGGTTTCCATCTCAACTAAGTCATCCATTTTGTTGCATATTTTGTTTAACTACTGAGGGATTAAATGATCTGACATTTCGGGATGTTTATTATGTAAGCTTTACTCCCCCAGTGAATTTAGTTGGAGCTGGTTTGCCTGGTCCCAATTGATTTCAAGTTTCAATAATTCATTCAAGATTGTTCCACTTTTCCTTCACTCTGGAATGTTGTGACCAGACAAGATTATAGACAAGCAACTGCAGGGCTAAATGTAGCATTAGTGCCTGTTTAAGCTGCAATAGAAAAGCCATCTTCAGAGCTCAGCTGAATGCAAGAAGGCACAAAGCAGAAATTCTTCATCAGTGTGTCAGAGATAAATCCAGCATCTTGCATTTCACACCTGAAGCAAAAATACAGATATTCAAGCAACAACTGGGTAGGGTAGGATAAACATTCTTATTCAAAGAATAAGCAAAACTTTATTTCCAGCCATTATGCCAAGAAGTCATTTTTTATTATTTATTTGCCATAGTACATAGAAATAATTTCCTTAGGTTTTCTTTTTTTTTGTATTTTGTGAAAATTGATTCCAAGGATAGACCTTTAAGATTAGCTAAATGTGTATTTAGACAATCTTTACTAAGCTGTTACTAAGTTTCTTGTGAGATCAGTAAGGCCAAAAACAGCTTACCTGTGAAAGGGTGAATGTTTCAAACTGAATAGAAATGTAAAGAACTCAGCATTGTAGTTACTATTCTAAAGCTGAAATCTTTTACAAAACGATTGCTACAAAAATGCCATACCCTCCCCCCAACATAGCTTACATTGTTCAAATGTACAGTCCTTATATTTGTTTTCATCAAAGTTTAAGTTAATTTAATATGTGCTATGTATGTATGGGGGGGATAAGGGATCTTGCCAAAAATTGAAATATAATTGAGAGAACTCCTTAATTATGATTTAACTTTTGATGTAACAATGTTAGAAATCTTTTATTCTCAAATATCAGAAATGTACCTTCTTTTAATTTACCAGCAGCAGCGCAATAACGCAATGTAAGCTTACCAGTTACGGATTGACATTACGTAGTAGATGGGTGGCCTTTGGAAATCATTAAAAGCAGGTTGTTCACCCAAAGAACCAGAACCCATATTGTCAAAGAGCAGCCAGTCTCCAATATTCAGCTCAGGGAGTAGACAGTTTTCCACAATTTGATCAAGCTCATCACAAGATGGCCCCCAAAGACTGCTTGCAAACAGAGGCTCATCTTCCTTGTATTTCTAAAGAAAAACATTTCTGATAGTTATGTATTACTCTGAACAAGCAATTGTTGAATAACTTACTTATGAGCAGCAAAATGTAGTCCAAAGTAATTTACCAAAGACTTTAGAGCCTGTAGCATATAAGTGTGCTCTTACCTTGTGAACCTCTGGAATAGTAGTCAAATTCTCAGATAGCTTGCTTGCAAAAGAACCATAAACACCATCATTCATGTAGTAAATGAAGACAGATTCATCGTTCTGGGTTTGTTCCACTGTAAAATAAGCAACCAAATACAAATTGCACAGTAAATTTTGGTTTATGGCGGTGCTTTGTTTTTAAACACTATAGCTTTTTCATGAGTATGTGCTACATGAGTATGAAAAGAGTTAACAGATTTAGAAGCATGACCTTACTGAAATATATAAAAACATTTTATAACAAATGGTTAAGTAACACATATAAAACTTATTTGTTGCTCAATACTGTCTGATCACAAAGATGCAAATTATAATAGGTTGCTTTTTCCCCCCCAAGTGGTCATTTGTACATTTGCATTTATGGGAGGCTGCACCTCCACAGATTCATCATCAGAAATTTCTGATATCTGAGGTATTTAAGTAGGAGGCATATGCTATGCATACTCTTGATTCTTGTGCCTCCCCACTATAGTATCCAAATCCTTTAGGTGCTGGTCAGGCTGGTCAGAAAAGTACAAGAAGTAAATGCACAGATAACTATGTTGCAAAAATATCACAGGTGCAACATAGCTAAATGTGTTGATTTGTTGAAAATAAACAATATACACATGGAAGATCTAAGTTTAATGCACAAAAATCAGGGTATGTCTATGTTTCATTCCTTACAAAACCATTACTCAGTGGAATGCACTGATTTAGGAGCCTTGAAATGTCTGTAATACAACACAAAGAGATCCTGGATCCATTGGGTGGAACACAGAGAAGAATTTATACAAGGTGAAAGGATTCATAATAATAGTAAAGACTCAACATGTACAAAAAAGGTCAGCTGCAGCATAATTTTAGAATCCTGTGGTATCTGACTTTCTGTCTGCCTGGTCTGTCAGCATGAAATGAGGACAGTTATGCTGATAATCTTGCTTCCATTACAATTAATAAGGACGGAGTTCTGAAAAAAATGACTATAATTATCCAAAACACAGGGGAGTCTTTTCTGGTCTCCAAGATTTTTTTAAAAAAAATTAAGAATGTTTTTGCCATAAGCTATTAAAAGTATTTAATAAAAATAAAAGAATTGCCAGAGCATCTGTGGGGATCATGGCAAACTAGACATCCCTGAAGCAACAGGAATGGTATTTACAGTGGAATTAGCAGCCAGATTGGTCCATTCAAGTTTTTCCAGATAAAAGGAGAATTCTGAGATTGCTCATTTGCACTCGATAGTTGCTCCTCATGAGTACACTGCATGAGTTGAGGTTTCTAGAGTTAGCTCATAAGTTGAGCAGCTGGGAGTTTGAGGGATTTCAACCAAGCTCACAGCCTATTATGGAGTCTATTATACAGCCACAAAGTTGAGCCAAACTTCATTTCTTAATCACTTTTGGATGCATTTAATTTATAGCTAAAAAGGGATTTTCTAAGCAGCAAGATAAGATTCCATTTGGTTGAGTTCCGATAAAAAAGGTTTTAAGGACTTAAAAATTCTTGGCAAAAAGCTAGCAACAGTTATTGTAAAAAAGTATAAAATGGATAAAGGGACAGTTACTTTGAAAGATTATTTTTGGTAAAAGTGCTTTTGAATAAAATTGGAATTAAATTAGACAAATAAATCAGCTGTTTAGGGGAATGTTTTTCGTTTATTATTACTGAATGCAGACAACTGGTGGATTTTACAAAAGAGAAGATAAAGGTAATGTGAGTCAGACTGTGATGCTGACTGTAGCTATAAGAAAGTGGATTGTTATGTTGATTTTAACTACAGAGTGCCATTAGAGAGAAAGTATTGAAGGCACAGTAAGATGACCCTTTTCCTTTCTCCTTGTTTGAGACACTTTTTGGATTACAATATTATAATGGCAACCAGAAAAGTGGGAGAATGAAGGGGAAGAGAAGATTCCTCAAACAACCTGCAGAGACAGGAATTACACAGGATTTGCCTTAGAAAAAGTTAGAGGAATATTAAAGTGACTAAATCGCTTGATATCAAACTGACAGCTTTTAAAACAAAATGGATGAAAGATCTGCAAACATGAAAGACCCTGCAAAGATATAATTATACAGTAAGAAATAAACTTATAATTGTATTTATAACTGCTGCAAAGGAAATTGGAGGCACGTTCTTTTCTTTTTTTGCACTTTTAGCTTCCTCATTTTTTTTCTTACTTTATATTACTTTGTATTAAGTTTATTTTTAAAAATATCTTTAATAAAATTATATTAAAAACCTGAAAGATCTGAAAGACAATAAATATCAAGGACTTATTGAAGCCTGAAATTTCAATTAATATTTTCAAGCTTTATTTCCAGCCAAGGGCACTTGTCCTTTAGAGCAATTTCTCCATATAGAAGCAACTCTCATCTGGAGGAAACTGTGTTGACTGCATATAGTGGCATCGCATGAGGAAAAGGAAGAAGTATCAGATGATACAGAATCAGAATTTAACTTTATGTGGATACATATGGGTCAGGTGAGGTATCAGTAAATCCAAGGAAGTGATCGCAAATATGACACAGAAACCTATTACAATAGATACAGTTGTGATTTTAATACTGCTGATCTTGAGCTAGATGAAAAGTCACAGATAGTAGATCAGATGAAGTCGCAGTAACTGAACAATGCTTATCAAAGTAGTTGTGGGTTTAATAGGGATCATGAAACTACAGAAGTAATCAAGTGTGGAGAGTAAGGATGAGGCAGAGTAGAAATCTTCACAGCAAAATCAAGAAGCCAGATAAATAACCTAATGATATGAATTAGAGCCCTAATTATAGATGAAAAAGATCCAAGCACCACAGAAGACAACTTAAGAGACCACTGTTCAATTAGCTATATCACTGCTTCTTCATTTTATTTTGCTTTGCTTCAGAAAGTGTTTGGAAAATCTTTCTGGGAACAGGCCAGTACAAATTTGATACAATGGTATCAAGCAAACTGAAAGTTTCAAGGAGTGCTATTGAATCAGATGATCACGCTCCATCTCTATCCATTCTAAAAGCAAGGGCAATAGACTGGGCATACTAGCAGACACATCACTTACAAGGAACATTTTCTTCCAAAGGAAAGGTCAAAGCCAGGAAAAGTGGTTTTTTCGTGCCTGTTTAGAAATTAGGTGTACCTTAATTACCAGTGGGATAGCCTCTGACAAAGAAGGCAAGGGCTGGCAAACAATTATTAGCTGGCAAAAGCTTGCGGTTGTATTTCAAGCATTTTTGAAAAAACTTGAGATGCTGTAGTCCAAACATCTAGCAGAAGTTTTGCTAAGAGTTCACTGATGCTGAAGAACAAAAAGGACAAAAGGGAAGATGTAATAATTTGGCAGGGAGGATGAGAATGAAAAGGCAAAAGTAGGTAACAATTATAAACGAACATGGAATTTTCTTCAACTGTGAAAAAAACACACAAATCAAATGACTGTTTCTATTGCTGCAATGAAGCATAGAATGTGTCTCCCACAAAAAATGTTCTCAGATACAGAAAGTGCCTGAGACTGCCATTGCCAAAGTGATGCATACATATAATGCAAAGATGAAGAAAAATTATTTTACAAGGAAATTATTTACAGGTTTAAAACGTTCAGCCTGAACTTTTTCCAACTATGACTTAGTTTTCGAAAACTAAAGAAGACAATTTAAGGACTGTTTCTTATTCAGCTAACTGAATGGGCCCTTTGTTCTGCCAATTACCTCTTACAAAGCTACTCAAAGAAAGTTAGCTTTCTGGAAAACTTCCTATGGCTTGATTTTGTCATTCCTTTATAAATGCTTATTTTAAAATACCCTGCATAAACTAAGGTTAATTTCTCTTAAAAGAAAAACCTGAATAATCTAAAAGGGGAATCATAGTTGAAAGCTAGGATCCAGAATAATGTTTGGTTTTACAGTTTTTATACTGATATAAATATTTGCCAGATTTTGCTTACATTTATTGAGAAGAGGGTCACTAGATTGAACAGCTTTCTTTGCAAAAATATTAACTGCTAGAGTAAATGCTGAAGAAACATAATAACATCCAGGCTCTGCAATCACAGTTACACCAGATTCTTCAGGAAAGTAGGTACCAATCAGCGGAATGATAACACGATTAATCTAAAAAAAAAATAGAAGATGAACATTTGAAAGTTCTCTGCTAAATTGAAGCAATCACAACCTGATAAAATTGTGGAGTCCTTGGTACTCTCTGAGCTATAATAAGATAAATATATATTCACTCCCTGGTGGGAAATTAACTGAAGAAAATATTATGACTATCACAACTTACCCTTCATGAAGAAAACATCTATCGATGGTTATTAGCATTATAGCTACTTAACAGATAGATCCAGCATTTGAGGTGGAGAACATAGTTATGTGACACAGTTGTTGCTAAAGGCAATGATTTATGACCAAGATTGCACCAAAGGCATGCATGCTCAATAGAATAGCTTTCTGCTCTGCCCAGTCATTCTACACACATTGTTTTAAAGAGCTCTTAGAGCAATGCATGGCAACTACCTTAAACTATGTTCTTGCCACCTCTTGGCTATCAACCATTATTTAGCCATAAATAACTGGCAGTTCCTGACCCTGATCAGTTTAATAACAAGCCAACTGTTCTTGGTTTTTTTTTCAACAACCATGTTATATACACCTAATAGAATGATTTCTCAATCAGAATAAACCAAAGTTGGAGCCCATAAGCAAACTGTTAAAAAAGTAATGGCTTCCCTTTCTGGCTTATTCTACTTGTAAATTGTTAATCGCACCAGTTTCACATGTTGTAATAATGGAAAACAATGAAATTCCAGTTGCCTTTGAAATAAATGCAATACAAGCCAGTGGAAAGTATTAAAAAAACTACCATACAATTATTTATAAAAGCATGCTACTTTTTGTCATACAGCAATTCTAAAAAAAATTTTAAAGTATGTAATTTTCTACAAATACTTTGTTGTTTTAGCTGCAATATAGTTTGAGTCCAACAATTATTGTCCACAACCAGATTTGCTGCCATTTTTGAAGATGCTACAAAATTGGATTTTGCTCATACAACACACAGCTTCAAGCCCCATTTCCCTGCATTGGTTCATCTCCAACGTAGATTCAGAATCTTCATTAAATTGAAAAGATCTTAATGTTGCACATATATTGAATTCCACCTGAACCTACATAAACCTTGGCTTTATGGAAGCCAAGCATATACAACTATGTTGTTAAGACTGCTTCAGTCCAGACATTTATAAAGACAACTTTCCTGAAATTAAAGCACAAGCCCAATGTTGGGGTGCAAAGGACTTGCTGTGCTCTTGTTAATTATGTCCAATTTGTGGATGTTTCAGGTTCTACACTTAAATACTGTGTATAAACTGTTTATATTTTAATAACAGTTTTTTGTATTTTTAATAATGACTGCTTTTTATGTATTATTTTATTTTATTGTATGCTGTCCGAAGTCACTTTTTATGATATGGCTAGCCATATAAATTTGATAAATAAGCAAACAGTACATTGTACTGTAAATGCGACTTGTAAATGTTGCTTGTTGCCAAAGTAACCTTATAGTTTACATCCATAGTACTATAAACAGAAGTTTGAATTGAATAAAATGACAGGCCAAATTCTACAAGAAAAGTATCTCCTTTATTAGAAAAGGATCTAACTTCATACCTCTTCCAGATCAAGTTCATGATCAGTGAAACCACCACCAATGTTCAACATATTCAAGGTAAAGCCAAATTCTTCCTAAAATAGAAATGCATAAAGTTTGTGGTATATAACATATTAGTTATTTTTTCAAATAATGTTTACTCTTAATATTTACAACTCCTCAACTAAGTACCCTGTTCCATTGCTACAAGCAATTCTATAGTTTAAAAAAAGAACTAAAACTTAATAGATGTCGGATAGAAAGAAAAAAATAACTACTTATATTAAAATATGAAACTAATATTGCAAATATTGTAGCTTGGATCCAACAAATGGCTAGTGGAACTCTGGTCACAGCACTGAGGTTTCTCATTTCTTACTTCCTACTGCAATCCTCTATGCCAGTGTTTCTCAACCTTGACAATTTTAAGGCATGTGGACTTCAACTCCCAGAATTCCACAGCCAGCATTGCTGGCTGTGGAATTCTGGGAGTTGAAGTCCACATGCCTTAAAATTGTCAAGGTTGAGAAACACTGCTCTATGCCCCCTGAAAACCATTTCTAATGCTGGAAAAACTTCCTGAAACATCTCATTTGTGATCTGGGACTTTATATCAGGAAAACGAGTCTCCCCGCCTCTTATTTTGTGCACTCAGATGTACCTTTCAAAATAGCTATCAACCCACTGAATCCAGCCATTGTAACAAAAAAAAAAAACCATGTTCAGTGTAGAAATGTGACATTACCATAAATTTTAAATCAATTAAAACAAATTAGCTACATTTTAAAAAGAAGTTTCTTGTAGGGAAGTGTAAAACTTTCTATGTTCTGTGAACGGAACAGCCAATATAGGGTGTACGTGTATGTGTCCACTTCCAAACTGAAGCATAGGGTGTGGCCTAGGCACCAACACAAAACTCTCATATCCAAGCCCAAATGTTTTAAGATGGGAAAACGAGAAAAATGTCAGGCCACTGTATCAGCTAAGAGGAAACAGAGAAAAGAAGATCTTGGAAGATATGCTGTACTTGAAATCTAGGGTGGTGGCACACAGTGACTCTTAGAACCCTTGACTTTAAGCACAATATATCTAGCTGGGAAGACTGAGGAAAAGGGCAGGCAGGCTGATAGTAAGCCTCCTCCTGCCACTGTAATATCCAACTAGCCCATTTGGCAGACACATGGAGTATACTGCATTTTAATTCAAACACGGCAACAACTAAAAGGAACAAGAAAAGGAGGATTAGGCAAGGCAGCAGACAGGCCACGTGGAGACGAAGGAAGCAAGTCATCCCCTACTTGCTCCCTTAAACATCTCTTGAATTTTTTTCTTAACACACTCAAAATGTGTCTGTTTTAGTTTGGACAAACCATGGGTTACTCAATCCAGAATGATACAGCCAAACTTCTAAACACATTTCCCACTCTGGATAGATTCCTAGCTTCTTATATCAAGAAGATCTGAACTTACAGATACATATACTCAAGTTTTACTGTACTTACAGCCATATCAAATACACAACGAGCATCAGAAATAGCATCTTTGTATGCTTGAGATTCCAGGCAAGGGTTTGACACGTGAAACCTTAAAAAAAAACAAAACTAGAAGTTACATGAGATAACATTACATTATTGTTAGAAACAAAGATGTTTTAAGCTTACATTAAGCTAAAGATATCTTTTAATTTCTCAAATCCACCAAATAATGTAATAGCTAAAATATTAATAAAAAGAATCTTGGGTAAACATAAGTTAAGAAATAATTAAACTAAATGTAAATGCTGACTTAAGATCAAGTTCATTTATTTTATCTTGCAAATAAATATGAAGATCAAGAGCTAGCACATAGTATAGGTGATGAACTGTCAAGAAATTAACAAGATGCATGAAGAATGCTGAAGAATAATTGAGCCTAAACGTTTTAATCCCAAATGTAATAGTTTGCAATTTGGCTTTAAAAATTAATCAACTTGAAGCAAGAAACCACTTTTCTTTCGGTACCATTAATGCCTTTAGTTTGATGTTATACACATTAAGTATTTGTATTTCTGTAAAATATCATATACACAAAAAGCTATATAAATAAGTGATTCCTGCTATAAGCACTTATTTGGAAGAGTTTAATCCTATGAAAGAATCTTATGTGCATTTTCACAACATAGACTGAAATTCTTGGTCAACCTTAACTGTAATTTTACATGTACTCCTAATGCCTTTTTTCCACCAAATTTTCAATACCGATGACAGCAAGAAGTGGAGGAATATTACAGGTCTACTCACTTAACACCAACTATTTGGACATTCAGCTCCTTAGCACATTCCATGAGATGACGACAATTCTTCAGGGTGGTGCCAAACTTCAGAGTCATCTCTTCATCTCCATTTATGTCTTCTGTGGCAATATGAAGTAAGAGCCTAAGAGAAGGGGAAGATGATTGGGGCACAGTTGGTTTACAGCAGCATCAGCACATGTGAAGCCTGAAGACTGTCAGAAGCAGGTTGATTATGTTGTCATTACTCCAATTCTGTCGACGGACGAGTCATGTGAACCTAATAAAAACAATCCTGTACAGAGAGAAAACTACCAATTAGGGCCTAAAACATGGAGTCAGAAAAGACATGGGGGGTTGGAAATGCAGCTGCTAAAGACTGTTGTAGCAGAAAGTCTGTTGAATGCTGCAATGAAAAGCCATTACCTTAGTACAATTATAATCAATGTTCCTTTAAAGACAGATGTTAAATATGGTACACTGCTGGATATTGGAGCAAACCTATACCTTTGTCTTATACCTTTCCTTTAATTATGGACAAATAGGAGTCTTAGTTCTTTCACAAAAACCTAAATAAACTGTTGGAAATTCAAAGTTTCTATTCCTTCCAGTCTCTAGAATAAAAGATTTATTTGCAAACTGAGTATCAGTTAAGTGTCAGAATTTCTCTTAGACATTGGAGTAATATATTTATTGCTGCAGGTTTAGCATAATCTTCAAGAATTGGTGCATTTGTACCTCCAGAAATAATAGTATTGCCTGTTTTCCCATTAATACAGCCAACAAAACTTACTACATAGATAGCTTGCCAAATATCATTATCGGAGTATTATAGTATCAGAATAGTGGTCAACAGCAAATACAGATTTATCCCTAAACTCATGCAACCAAATATTGTCCACTATTCTTTTTAATTCAATTATTTGATCATAAAGTGCTATGCTTCAATGTCTTTCAGTAACATGGGAGATGATAAAGCATTTCTGACATTTATAAATCATTACCCGATTACATAGCTATACTACAACTATGCTTTTATGCAGAACTTGAAATTAGACAAAGAATTATCTGCTGCAGAACTCATTTTTTGATCCTTTGTGTAACAAAAGAAACTTTCAGAATTGTAAACAACCAGAGTAAGGCAAGTATAAACATGCAAGCCTTTTTTTTTGTTAAATTATTATTTCCAAGGATCACATACTTACCTCTAAAAGGTTTATCTCTTTTAGATAATCCTCCTTCTTTCATGCTGCTGCTATCCCTGTAACCTAGAAAAAAGCTTGATGTGCATCGCTGGTGCAGCATCATAATTCTGTCACACAGCATAGTGAACCATTCCAGATTTGTACTTGATTTTCTCCTCTGAAACTTTCTGGATACTAAAGGGACCTTGAGGCAATTTTCACAGATGGTCATCTGATCAGAAATTTAATTCATGCCAGAGTCCCAAGCAACATAGGGATATATACATATAATATAAATTGGTTTCTTATTCTTGACTGCCCACATAGTCTTGACAGGAACAACTTCCGTGTCAAGGAGTTTTAAGGTATGTTGATAAAGCATTATCAATAAAGATTAGTACTTTTTAAAAGCAGTTCTTAAAAAGAAACTGAAATGGATCAAAAAATACTAAACTCTTAATAATCATCCATTTTAAATTGGAAAACGAAACTGATGCATGGTAGAACTATAAATAAATATTACTATATAATATTAGAAATACACTTTAGAAATGTATCTTTTTTACTTGACTCCCACATTAAAATTAATAAATTTAAGCTTACTTTGCATTTGAATGGTTTCTAGCAATTTTCTTTAATTCCAATTCATTGTCACATGTCAAGATGTTTACTCCAATTTTTGCTGCATATTTTATCTGAGAAGCTTGCTTGCAAGGACTGGTGAATATAATGTTTTCAGGAGAAACACCCAAGTCTTGAACCAATGCCATTTCAGTCTAAAACAGAAAACATTGTTTTTAAATCACTTTTAATCTTAGAAACAAAATTTTAGAAATCAATTGACCAAAAGATTAAGAATAAATAAATCTTCAATCACAATCATCAATTTATCCATGAGCTTTGTAAAGGAAGGCTTCTAAAAACAAAGTATCACCATATAAATTGCCTTATGTCCAAAGACCAATTAAGCTCTAAAACTTTCTTAGGAATTACTTCCTCAGATTTATGTTGGTGAGGTCAGCATTAACTAGAACAGGGGTCCCCAACCCCTGGTACTTGGACCACTACCAGGCCGCAGCATGCCAGCAATCGGTCCGCACAAACAAGCAAAGCCCCATCTGCGAGATGCTGTTCTATCCCAGCCTATGGCTGTCCTTGTTAAAGGCACAAGGACAAAACCCCTTTTGAGAAAATAGGCTGGAGACTCAAGAAAACAAACCCCTTTTAATATGGGTAACCAACCTGCCAAATAGTCCAGAAACAAAAGCAGCAAACACAATCCAAATGGAGGAAATTGTCCACACGAAACCATACAAAGCAGAGTAGTCGTCACCGGCAAGACTAACAGAACATGATCCCATGAAATACTTTGCAACGGTTGCCTTCAGCAACCAGCACCGCCCACACCTTCCCTTTTTATACAGCAGTCCCAAGGCGTTGCCTCTCAGTGCCTTCTCCTCCTCCCCTGGAGTTGTCGTATTGACTGCTGCTGATCTGCCCTCGCTAATTGCCGGAGTCTACGAGCATCAATCATCATGTCCATCAAGTCTGAATCCTCCAAGTCTGACTCATTCTCCCCACACAGCTGAGCTTCATCAGGAACATGACTGGAGGGCCCAGGCTCTTCATCAAACCGTGAGTCTTGTAATTCATCAGAGCCTCCCTCTGACCCTGATGACCCTTCAAATGCCTCCTCCACCTCCTCCTCAGATTCCCCAGTCAGCTGTTGGGAACACAGGCTGGCACGGAATCACGACAGATGCAGGCAGCACACAAAACCATGCACCCTCCGGTCCGCATAAAAACCTCTCTCCACGGAACCAGTCCCTGGTGCCCAAAAGGTTGGGGACCTCTGAACTAGAAATTTTAAGAGAATGAGGAACTCTGAAGACTTACTTTATTTGAGCATGCAAACCCAGTTCCAAGAGCTGATAGTATCTCGAGTACACCAGGGGTGGAATTACATTTTAGGCTGTAAAACGGCTTTATTGGTGCCATCACATTCTGCCAGTGGATATGTTGCTTGATCAAGTTTCCCAGATCTCCAATAAAAAAACTATTTTTTCCAGTCTATAAAGGAAGCATTTTAATCTACAGTTAATAATGAAGAATCTTTAGTAAATTAGCCAGCAAATTTAGAGAACATGTGTCATTTTCTTAATTATTGCCCCAAATAGTTAATTTTTTATTTTAACTACATGTAACTCATAAAAATTATGATTAATCAGAACACGTACGAAGCTGTAAAATTTATATATGTAAAAAGTAAATATAATGGGAATAGGATGTAAAAATAGCTTACAAGGGTATGTTCATAAATGTAGTTGTCAACGACATCTGCAATGTTCATTCCTTCATCCAGCAAGCCAATGGAGTAGTTTGCATCCTCAAGAAATCCTTTCATCTCAGCCGTATTCCGCAAAGCCGACAGTCATAAACCAAGAAACACAAGGAACAGGCTACAAAGCCTTTGGGCTGGATCCTTAAATTATGCAACAAACTGTTTAAAAAAAAGTAATTCAGGCCCATTTTAGTTTGGATTATATATGGATAACCATTCATGTAGAAAACTACTGTTCTGAAGAAAGATATTATAGATTCATGTAGCAAAAAAGGATTTAATATCTGTCCCTTCCAACTTTGTTATTCTATGTCTATGTCTTCTTCCATTTTTAGGCTGTAGAAAGAATAGTACATACATATTGTTTCAAGTTCTCAATAGCTATGTGCCCTCAAGAAAATAGGCATTTGAGTTAAGGAGGCATTAATAAGTATAACAAGGAACTTTAGAGCCAGGTGGCCAAGTTATCAGCATCTCCTTAACTCAAATTGTAATTGTGCAGCCATAGTGCGAGTCCAGGAAAACTTGCAGCTTGAAGTTCTGACCAGTGCAATATATATGCCCATTCTCATTTCAAAGTACCTTTTTGGCTCCATGCTCGGAAAAATTGCATATTCTCAAAAGAAAACAAATCAATATTACTCTTTGATATTATTTAAATTTTTCATTAAGGATTTAAAAAAATTAAAGTCAATCTATCTTAAAAATCCAAGACCACATTGAGAGAAATAAAGTTCCTCAGTTTTAGCTACCACTTTCCCAGTTTCCTAGCTTAGAATGATGTAGCTATCTCCTGTGGTTTTGTTAAAATGTTTCTTCCAGAAATGTAAAGGTCATCTGCATGCACAATTAAATAATTCAAATGCCTAACCCAGATAATAGTGATTAGGCTATAACCACAACCATCCTACAGAATAATAATAGAAATAGTCTCTTTTCTAAGCCATCAATGGAAGGAAAAAGCTGAAAACATGATTAATGGCACTTGAATATACAACCAGACAAGGCAATACTAAAGAATACTCTGTTCCCAGTAAATTAATATTTAATTGACTTTCCCCTCAATCATTCCAAAGTAGAACTTGAACAGAAACAACAAGCTGAGCAGATATTACATTTCCAGAATGATTAGCAAATATTAGCAATCAAATTATTCAGGACAACCTTGGGAAACTTTGCTATTATAATAAAAATATTATTATTTTTGTTTGGACAAGAGGAGCCAGCACAAACATAATGTAACTATTTAGTCTTATGAAACAATTAAATAAGCCCATATCTCATAGGATCTTACATGTTTTTTCTTGACAGTTTACCTGGGTGTTAATGATTTAATAGAGATGTATCAAATATTTTGCAGACGAGTCATTGTATAGCAAGCTACATGATTATATCTACTTTGGGGGAAAATTGTGTTTAATGTTGAATTTAAGGATTACAATCCACTTTAAAAACTCATTATGTCTTCAGATAATTTAGTAATAGAGGCCAGCTTTTATGGCATCAAACTAGACCCATCATAGGCAGGAAGCCAACTGGGTGATCTTAGGCTAGTCATTTTCTCGCAGCCCTAGTAAGAAGACAATGGCAAACCACTTCCAAAAATATTGCCATGAAAACTGCAGACTTGTCCAGGCAGTTTCCAAGATTGAGATACAACTGAATGAAATAAAAGAAACCAGAGAGTTGTCTTCATATAATGATTTAAGGCGCCAGGTTAGAAACTGAGTTGTAGTCCTGCCTTAGGTAAAGGTTTCCACTATCCAGTCATGTCTGACTCTAGGGGTTGGTGCTCATCTCTGTTTCTTAGTGGAGAGAGCCAGCATTTTCCGAAGACATTTCTTTGGTCATATGGCCAATATGACTATATGCTGAGGTGCATGAAATACTGTTACCTTCTCACTGAAGTGGTACCTATTTATCTACTTGCATTTACATGCTTTCAAACTGCTAGGTTTGGGCAGGGGCTGGGGCAAGTAACGGGAGCTCACCTTGTTGAATGGTGCTCAGGTCTCAAATCTGGGCTGCCATCTTTCCAGGTGATTACTTCAGCATCTTTAACTGAGCCATCGTGCCCCTATCTTAGACATGAAGCCAACTGGGCTACTACGGTCCAGTCACTTCCTCTCAGTCATCAGAAGACAATAGCAAATTATTTCCAAGAATCCTGCAATCAAAACTGCAGGGATTGGCCAAGGCATTTTCTACAAGTCAAGACTTACTTGAGGGCACCACATCCCAAACATTTTAATAAGGAAAGTTGTCATATCAAAATATTATGTGTATGTATGTGCACTGTAAGTCTACAGTAACTAAGAGACAATTAAACAGGGCTATAATTGTGTGGACAGGAGAAATCCATGAACTCCATCATGCCTGATAGTAGAAGAAACAGACCCACATGGTGTACTCTCTGCCAAGGTTCAGGAATTAGTAGTGTTAGCTGCTTCAGCCAAACAACAGCAGCAACCTCCTGGCTAGTTCTTTACTGGTTTTAATGTTTTTTGTTTTTAATGTTTTAAAATGTTTTACATTTTTAATAGTAATATGTTTTGAACTGTAATATTAATTTAAAAAAATGTAGAGTCTTAGAACAGGGCTTTTCAACCTTTTCACCCATTGTACCACTTTTAGGATATGGCAATATCCGAGTACCACCAGTCGCCTAGCAAGGTGTCAAAAACTTGATGACCCCCCCCAAAAAAGGGAAAAAAGCGATAAAGTACAGGTAGTCCTCGACTTACAACACTTTGCTTAGTGACTGTTAGAAGTTACAATGGCACTGAAAAAAGTGTCCCTCAAGGCACAGTCAAGCAAGAAACCTGCCTGCCCACCCAGCAGTGCTCTTCCTCCTGTCCAAGGTTTTCATTGTTGTGAGCATTTCTGTTGAGGATTGGCAGCGGGGGTGGTGTGGTGTTTGGTTTTATTCCTCCCCCCCCATCTGCTGGGTGGTTGCAGCAGGTTTTGGTCATTTCACATGACCCTGGGACACTGTGACCGTCATAAATATGAATCAGTTGCCAAGCATCTGAATGTAAATCACAAGACCCTGGAGATGCTGCAACATTCCAGCTGATCGGCGCTTCTTCTGGGCTCAGTGGAAGCACCAGGATCAGCGCCGAGCTCCAGCTGGAGCCTGGCGCTGATCCTGGTGCTTCCACTGAGCCCTGACAGCCCTGCAGCTCCAGCCATCTCTCGCTTAGGCTTGTGCAGTATTGCCACTGGTTCAGCTCATTCCCTTCCCCCACTATCACTTTTCTAGGATGGTCACGTACCACCTGCCAGGTGCCAATGTACCACAGGTGGTACCCGTACCACTGGTTGAAAAGCCTTGTCTTAGAAAACTGTTGATAGGGGCCATAACACTATTAATTTTTGAAATAAACGCAGAGTTTTACTGAAATATGACGAGTTAGATTATATCAACATTTGACAACAGAGAACGTTAGGTGATCAACTTAAAAATAACATGTGATTTATTGTTGTTCAGATAGCTGTGTACCAACTGAGAAATCAGACTTACATGGACAAGTTAGGAGATGGAACCCTACTATCATCAGCTAGGTTCCCAAGGTGGCTCCGCGTTGAAGTCGAACTGTTCTCGATAAAGCACTTCTCCTAAACCCTCTGGATAGTTGTAAACTTGATCAGAGAGCTTGCCCTATGAAGAAAATATAGCCAAGTATTCATCAGTTCAGAAAATCCAGATCCACAAAACAAATATTTCACTATGTTGATTCTAAACCATTGGCATGATATTTAATTAAAATTGTTCAATTCACAGGCTTCTCAAGGCTTGTTTTTCAGAAATAAACTTCAAACATCAACATATAGCTTCACACATCTGGCCCAACAATATGAAGTCTTCCCATTTCCTCAACAACCCCTATTCCCTAAGAATATCAGGAAACTTGAGTATATCTGTATCATCTATTTCAAAATGTATGGTCTAAAGATATCTCATAGGTCTGTGGGGGAAAAAACACATTGTTAAAGACATGTTTGAGGTGAAATAAAGAACTGAGCAACAGTATCTATTCTAAGTCATAAACATGGTGTTTGTTTTTAACAAAATGTGACTGTTTAAAAACCAGTAAATAAGAGCATGTTTTTGCCCATATTGGCCAGTTATGCAAATCCCACAAAGGAGTAATTTATGGTGCAGGGTAACCAAATCCTGTGGATACCAAATAAGATATTTTGGGGATGGTACCAAGACTATCATAAGATAAAATATAGCAGGATACACAGAGCTTAGGTAAGCCAAGGTTTAAGCAAAAAATAACCTATGTGATCATATTCAGTGCTTGACTAATAAGCTTAATGAAAAATCTGACTTATTTGCAAGCTAGACTAATGAAAGCAGCACTAGTTTATCAAAAATTGATAGATAATAGCTGGAAGTATGAGGAGTGATACCTAGTAATTAAATCCAGACGACCATTTTGATGGAAGGAAAATGAATGTAACTGGCGATCCATTTTTGCACCTCCATCAACAGGTAAATTCCATATGGAAACTAGTGTAGTCATTTTTAGTGAGAGCAATTGGGCAGCAAAGTTACGTTTATATAGCCGATTTCTCTCCTGTAAACTGAAGCATTTAATTAAAGCAACTCCTGTCAATTCTGTCTTACTGGTGCAAGCTTTTACGGGATTTCAGCATAGGCTGATATAATAAATTGTGCTTTGTGGAGAGGACAAGATATGCTAAATGCCAGAGGGTCTACTGTAATTCTGCTAAGATAGTGATAGTCTACCTATCTACCTCTGCAGTGTAATGATCCAACAGAAAGAATGGTCTTGTATCTCTCCTTATGGTAGCAAATTGTTCGCCCAAGCATGAAAGGAATAGGAACATTAGGTGGAGGGATAATATCTATTAAGGTTGGTCAGTGAGATTAAATAGTTCTCTTCATTAATCTGGGTTAATTTTCTGTTTATCACTCCCTTTTGCCTATATTGATTTCAGAACAAGAGGATCATGGAATATATTCCTAGTAATTCTAGTTAGGACATAGATTCTAACTTTTCCATTAATGAGGACATAAGATTGATCAACTGTGAATACTTCTAAGTAGCTATGCTGTTACTGAGAGATATACTAAAGGAACAATTACTTTCAAACTTTTAATCAATAAACTTATGCTACATTTGTAAAGCATTTTGTTGCCTTCTGTGGTCGGTGTTATTACTACAGGTAGAAATTCTAAAATGGCTTAAAGTTAGGCCCAATTTTCCATTTTAATATTACTAAATGTTTCATGAAATCAGAAGGCTTGTTATCTGAATATCTAACTGAACTAAAGGTTCTCGTGAACTTATACAGAGAATTGTACTGTCATTTAAATAAATCTGCAGAAGAGACTTCAGTGATATCTCTAAAAGGTCTGACAAAACTTAAAGTAATAAAAGAGAGCAATCACTGTACCCTGTGTCCTCTGGCAGAAGTGGAAGTGAGGTAAGCCATTTTTTACTGTAATCTATCTTATGTATTCTTCATACAGTCCGGACACAACTGTTGTTCATTTGCATTCTCTTTTGCTGTACTGCAGTATTCCACACCTACTTTAATTTTTCCCATAGCAACAATTTCAAGAAGAGAAGGAAAAACTTCTTTAAAGACCAGCAAATTTAATAAGTATGAAGTATAGTTATCACATGTAACTACTATATCATGTTTGGGTTAGATCTAACCTGAAATACTGTGTTTAGTTCTCAGCACTGGGAGTCTCTTTCAATCTGTGTGCAACTTGTGATTTTCCTGCCTTTCCTTTTTCCCATTCAATTGGTTCAACCATGCTTGGCTTCCAGGTCTATGCAAAATCAGCCAGATACTGCCACCTGCTAAGTCATTAATACTGTACTCTTTGAGCTATAAATGCAAATGTCACTAGAAGAGGGCAATATGTGTGGAAGGACCTGGAGATCATTCCAATGAAGAAAGGTTGCAATAGCTGACTAGATACAGCTCAGAAAAAAATAGATCTAGCTTAAGCTATTCATATGAATAAATATATCCCATTGTTTTAAACAAAGATGTGAACAATGTGTTTAGATTTAAACATTTGGAATAATCATGTGTTCAACCACTGAGACTCCCTCTAGTCCTTCATACTGCTTTTGCCAGCATGAAAGTTTTGGCTAGTCTTCCCAATTCACTTCCCAGATAACTTTAAATTTAGGCATAGATCAATATGGATCATATACTTTGGCTGCCTTAGTTGATGGAATCCATGACAGAATTAACATACCATAACATACTTCTATCAAAAGCTTTATTAATATCATATGGTATTAATATTAATATCATATGGTCATGTAATATCAATATTAATATCATATGGTCATGTAATAATTTATTATATTAATATTAATATTAATATCATATGGTCATGTAATAATTTATTATCTTTTTGGATAGTGACTTAAATGTAGAATCTTTAAATGTCAAAGATGTCAATGCAATGTTGAATTATACACCAAAACTTTGGAATCTGACTGCTCATCAGGCTCTGTATTGAGCATAGCAGGTGGCTAAAAGAATCATACTGAGAAATTGGAAATGTGGTATTATTCCAAATGACAAGGAATGGTTGTCAGAAATGTGCGAACTACTTTTTGAAAAAAGCAATATTCTCTAGCAATCAAAGCATGCTATAATATGTATTACTATGGGCTTTTATAATATTTTGTAAAATTTTACAACAATATTTTCTCCTGATCAGATTATGGTATGGTAGCTATTAGTAAAGCAGTGACTAGGTAAATATAAAATATGAGGTACATTTTTTAAAAGATTGCTTTGATTATATGTGTGTGTGCGTGATTTTTTTTTTTTAGAAAAATAAGATTCTATTAAATATTAAATTCTTTTGACTAAATATTCTATTGTGTTAAAAGCTTTTTTTAGGTATTATCCATACAAGAAGTTTCAATGCTCATTTATGAAAACAATCCACAGGATTTTTTAAAAAAATAATCAAATTAATTATAAATCAGTTTACAAACTACAATTGTTGAAAATACATAGCAGCCATACAAAAGTCACCTTGTCCGGCATCGATTTCATGTACATAGATATTACAGCATATATTTCTGTTTCATCCTTTTCATGCAAAGATAAACATGTAGCTGAAATTACACAGTCATCTCAAAATGAGTTAAATATCTCAATAATACAAGAATCTCTGTACGCTCTTGTCAATATACAAACAATATCTAATGTGTAGTTTCAAACACAAATTGGGACCTACTTGTCTTTTTTCAGTTGTGATTCTTATGCAAGCATTTATTATAAATAGAATAGTAAGTTTTAATATAACACCAATATCCAATACTTCCAAGAAGTTTATTAAGTTGTACTTTATGAAGAAAATACTTGAAATATTCAGAGTTATAGTAAGGTTTATACATAACTATAAAGCATTATTTGTGCATAGTCACACTGTATGATTAATACTTACTATTCAAATTCATTCCCCAGATGTGCTAAAGTCAATAAATGTTTCAAAACAAATTACATGAATGTTACTTTCTTTTTTTAGTTCCATAATATTTAATTCCCTTAATATTTGTTTTCACAGCAAGCCTTAAACCTACTATTGTTAGCAGAGGGGCTATTTTTTTTTATTCTGTTCTATATAATTAAGCTGGTTTCTTAAATGCTATTGTCTTTCTTCCTTCATTCCAGTCATGATTAAGAAAGCAAGTAACATCTGAATCAACAATCTGTACTCCAAGCAAATTTTAAGCCATAAAGCTAAAGCCTACCTTTTTTGGGGGGGAGGAGAAACTAAGCAAAAATCAAAAGCAGAATAATCAATTTTTGTTATCTTCCCAGATGGTTCAACTGGCTTGATATTATTAAAATCCCTAAAGATCTATTGTGTGCCATAAATCCTTCAATTTAATTAACCCAAATTTGTCACTTTGAGGCTTGCTCTGAAGTTTGTTACAGTTCATCAGCTGCCAGCTTCTCTGTAGGTGGTTTAGGTTAATATGCCTGTTGTGTGACACAGAAGCTTCCAAGCTGTGCTATAAGTGGGCAAATAAGGAAGGGAAGGGGATACCAATCCTACTGAGACATATGGGCTGGAGACATGTTATTACACAAGCCATGTTTCACAAGCCACGGCAGCAACAGTACTGTTGACACTACAGGAAGTAAAGAACTGGGCAGGACCAGTCCAGACTGGAACAGACTCTCCTCCTCTTTCACCAAGCTTATTCACTACCCAGCTGTTAGAAGGACCCGCCCACAAGACTTGGTTAAAAACACTCCCAGCTGTTAACTCATACACATAATTTCCAAATGTTATCATACTGTGAAGAAGCAAAAATTGGACAAATAATACTATTTCTTATGGGACTGCTATACATAAACCCAAGCAAGAACTGTGCTTTTTCTTAGTCTTTACTGGCACTAAAAAGCTAGGTTTCATTTTCATTTGAAATACATACAAACAGTACTTTCTTTTTATATGGTGCTGGCTCCACATTTCATTTATACTTCCAAGGCATATAACTTCCAATATAACTGATAATACAAGCATTAACAATATCAAATGAAGAATGGAAGGGGCCACTCTGTGTAAGTACAATATGCCCTTTTCTCATATAATTAATACCCAGGAGTTCTGATGCATGTTCAGTTAATAACCTGTAACAATTCTGTTATTCTGGGAAAGGGGGCAGAATTAAGATGCTTTCCCCATCAGTTATTATAAATCAAGATTGCCAATTATGATCAATATAAACAAGGTGTGTTCATTTTATATATTAATATTATGACCAAAATAAGGGTCTTGTCTTGTGACATTAAATAGCTTCATTATTTTTTCTCCAACCCCAGGATAAAATGTTTGTCAAGTTGTATCATAACTGAGAAGCATTATAGTTATATTCCTTTTATCTATCCAATCTCTTCAATAAATTAGGTCAGACTAAGAAACAACTTTGTAACAACTAAACTAATATATTCTTCCAATGTTTTCTAAAAGCCACATTTTTTATAACAAAAAACCAATCACCACTGGATAAGTACTAGGATAAGAAAGGAGGAATTCAGTTTATAAATACTTGTTCACTACTACAAAATAAATCTATTGCTTTTGTTGGGCTATAATCCTATACTCCCTATCTTAGTTTTAAACAGCCATGCAAGAGAAACAGTATTAATTCTGTATTCCCAAACTGGGATGTTTTCCTTTACATATACTTCATAATTATACTTCTGCTCACCTACAACTGAATCAGTGTTGGTTCTACTTATTCCAAAACAATTAAAGCAGAAAATGCTTGCTTACACTGAGAGTTCAAGTAGACTTGATATATCAATTTATATTATATGAAGCAGCATGAATTTTAAAATATTTAGATCAAGGGTGTCAAACTGCCGGCCCATGGGCCGGACACGTCACGCTGCGCCCAGTGGCAAAACTGTCCCGATATGTTGCACAACATCACGTGACGGCGCAAGTTTGACATGTCTGATCTAGATTAATAGACCATTCAAAAGATAATTTATATTTATTAAGCATTTTTAAACAGACTGCATGTCACCACCTGGCCAATGTTTGTATTTTCTGGCTTCCTCCCTATTCTCTGCTTTTCGTTAGACCCTGCCTAATGAAAACACAATAACAGAATAATAGCATTGGAAGGGACCTTGGAAGTGTTCCAGCAGTCCCCAACCTTTTGGGCAACAGGGACTGGTTCCGTGGAGAGAGATTTTTCTGCAGACTTGAGGGGGTGTGGTTTCATGTGCTGCCTGCATCCCACAGATGGGCTTCTCTTGTTTGCACAGCCCAGTTTCTGGCATGCCACGGCCCAGTGCCGGTCCACAGATCGGGGTTGGGGACCCCTGTTCTAGTCCAACCCTCTGTTCAAGCAAGATTCCCTGTATCATTCCAGACAAGTGGCTATCCAGTCTCTTCCTAAAAGTTCCAAAGAACTGAAGAAAGTACATATTCTTTAATGTCATTCTGGCTTATTGTGATACTGCTAACTGTGGATTTCTGATCAATAGAACGGCTGTAAATTTTGAACACATAGCAGAAACATTATCTGTGGACTTACTGAACCTCTTTAATTTGATATGACACAAATATCCCCAATGATTATGGTGGAAAATACATGCATCTCTAACAGTTTTTTTTATCATGAAATATCATAATTAAGGGGCTCGTTTTATTTTTAGTAAACTAGTCTTAAAGGTTAGGATCTAAGAAAGGCCTGTGATATTAATGCCACTCACTCAGGAAGATAAAACTGATGTAAAAGAGAGTACCGTGAAATTGGTGTCACTTTATGTTGTCAACTATCATAATATCCACTTGATACCCTAATGAAGGACAATTTCATGACAAACAGTGGATATGAGATGCTGGTGCCTAAATTATGTCAAAACTATTTTTCTAGGCAAAGACACACTTCACTTTTCCTCTGTAGTTTAATTACCACACTTCAGTCAGCCAACCTAACCGAGACGCTAAGTAATCTGTGACAGGATCACCAACCCTTCATTTCCAATATCAGAAACAGAAGAATTCAGAGAATCCCCAATGTCCACAAGGAGAAGCCTTATTTTGGTACCAGTGAAGGATATAAACCAGTCCAGCTTGATCTCAACCTCCCCATGCACGCACACGGAGGCGGGAAGAAAGCTTTCCCACGTTACCAGCGGTCCTCGTTTCTGACCCGTCACAAAACGGGGCCCCAGCCTCCTGAGCCCAATCTCCCCAATCCATCCTGAGGAATGTCCGCCCGACAAAATCACGTTCCTCCCGGGGGTCCAGGAGGCACCACCGCCGGCATCTCAGGGCGACGAGGGATCTCCTTTCTGCCGACCTGACAACGCCCACCCACCCGCCCACCCTCTCGACCCCGGTCTGTTCGTCTCCACCCGCCTCCCCTTCAGTGACAACAGGCGAAACGGCTGTTGCTTCTTCAGCCATTCCCGGCGAAGTGACCCAGTTCTGAGGCAGCCACACAAGCGGCGGCAGCTTCCCACTACTCTCTTCCACAGGAATCCGCCATATTAGAGCCGCCGCCGAGCCAGCCCCTCTGCTGTGTTCTCCTCCGGGCGCTGCGCCTGGATTCCCACTTCTCGGCTCCCCTCCTTCGATTCTCTCCCCTCAAATTGCCCAGCGCCGGAGCAGACCGGGCGCCCGCCCCGCCGCAGACGGCGGCCCTTCTACACCCACGCGAGCGTCCGCCATGTTAGAACAGAAGCCGCTTCTCTCCCCTCCGACACAGACGTACGCACCGCCGACCGCTCGGGTAGTTTTCCCCCCTTCAGAAGCAAGGAGCAGGAGGCAGCGGCGGCGGCCAAGGCGCAGCCAGATGCACCCATACCGGGGCGCGAAGCCCCCGCGCTCCCCATCTTCAGTCACCGGCTGGGACGGGATGCCCAGCAGATCCCCGCCGCCGCCGCCGTCGGTGCCGAGAGCTGGCGTACTCCGCTTCCAGAGAGCCAACGTGCGTCCTCGGGACCCCGTGGAAGAGGGCGACCAAGGCACGACCGCCTCCCCGCATCTAGGCTGGGTCGGCGGGGGAGGCTCTGGAGGCGGCTTCCTCCCGAGAACTTCGCGCCGATGTCACACAAGGCAGCCCTCCACGGTGCCCCCCCAGAAGGAAGGTGGGTGTCCCCCCCGCCACCATTCCACTCCCAGACACCTGTGAGATACGCCCGCACCCACAGAGACACGCCGCGGCGGAGGTTCTTTCCCTTTCCGGCCGGGTTTGGAGGGCAAGTTTCAGTCCCGGAGGGGGCGCCTCCTTCTCCGGGGTATATTCTAACATCTACGCAGAGACACCTCGAAATCAGGCCCCGCATAATCGAGTAACCGAATAAGCGCATACTTACGTGGGACAACGGCCCGAAAGATTTGGTAAATCGTCTTCTCTTTTTAGGCGGAATTTTTAAAGAGTGATGTGGGAACCTACAGCAGAAATACGGGAGGCGGCAACGGCGCCTTCCAGGGCCATAGGCTGCGGGGGCGACCAGCGAGAGAGCGCAAATCTGCGCTGAGGCGGCGGAGCAGAAGCAGCCCAAACAAGCGGCACCGCTTGGAAAAAGGGGGACGAAAACCGGAAGGCGACGAGAGACCCGGGCGGCCAGAGAGACGGCGGGACGGCAACCAACACGAGCGCCGAGCAAGAGAACACCGCGAGAAGGCAGAAGAGGAAGAAAGGCCGCAGCGAGGCGGCATTTATAAGGAAAGCCGGGCCAGAGGAGGGGCTCGGAGCCACGCGTCACAAGCGTGCGAGGAAGGAGGCGCCGCTTGCCCGCGGAGCACCAAAGGCGCGCGTGCGCACTTCCTCACCTCCTCCTCCTCCCCCCCCCGCCCGGCGCGCATTCCTCCAGCAGGGAAGACTTTGCGCATGTGCATCGGCGCGGCGCAGCTCCTCCCAAAGATTCGAACGGGTTCCGACGGGTAGGAGAGCTCGCTTTAGCTCCGCCGAGCGCGTCCGTTGCGGTGTCCTCGCGGAGTGACAAGAGTCAGGGTCGAAGAGGAGGCGATATCCAGTTCAGCACTTACCGCTTTCCAGTTAGGAGATGCAAGTAAATCTTATTCCATGCGCTCTGCCTTGTTTTACAGAAGCGCTTCCAAGTTGCCTGCTCGTGGGCTCAAACCCAACCGATGCAGCTGTCCTACAATGGCATTTCCACCGCAGGTGATATGGCAACCGTGTTTCTGGCCGGCCCCGGGGACGTCCCGGGAGATGCGCTCGGACGGTGGCTGTCGCCTGAATTTGGACGGCTGGTCTGTCTGTATAAGGCAGGGGTTCTCAACCTTGGCAACTTTAAGACTTGTGGACTTCAACTCCCAGAATTCCTCAGCCAGCTTTGCTGGCTGAGGAATTCTGGGAATTGAAGTCCACAAGTCTTAAAGTTGCCAAGGTTGAGAACCCCTGGTATAAGGAAAGGCAGTCCTGTTCAAGAGCGGTTAAAAGAGGGGAAGTATTCCACACTCATATTAGAGGGCAGTGAGGCGATATATCTACTATATAGATTTGGACTCCGGAAATCAAGACAAAATTATTGTAAATGCTGGCAACCGGGGGGAAAAAAGTTGCTCGTGGTTACTGCCAGCATACTTTTCAAGTTCAAACTCTTCAAGTTACAGCCTGCGCTGTACTCAAAATGACTTTTGTACTGTCGTACATTATTTCAGACTTTTCCCTTTCCAGGCTTATCATTAGGACCCTATCATGGTGTCAGAGACTGTTTTTCCAGTACATTTGTAAGTGACTTTCTGAATACAGTAAGTTTTACTGCTAGGTAATTATTAATACACTTGATCTAGATTAGCTCTCCTGGAATAGCTTAGTATAAATATGCATTGGTTCACCAAGAATTTATCAAGCTAATAACTGCTTAATTGCACCTACTTTTTGGGACAGGATGATGTGTGCTAACTGAAAGTGTTATTTAACTGAACTATTATTGTTTTTTAATAACAAAAATAAAAAAAAACTAATATATTTTTTCTGAAACAATTTGTAACAATGGTGTAGGTAGGACAATTAATTGCTAAACTAACACTCAGTGGGAAATATTGCAAGAAAGACCATAATCTGATACAAATGAAAAGAGAATGCTAGTCTTAAAAATGTTAGGACCTATTTACTGTTTAGAAATGCAGAAATTTTATAACTTTTACAACTTTATTATTAAAGAAATCATACAATTAGAATTCCAGTTCTTGAAATATGTTTTTCCTGGTTCAGCAATAATCTGATGATCAAGGAACCTAGACATATATTGAAATATATATAAACATTCTTTTGTATATGAATAAAGAATGATATTGGAAGCTGCAACTGGCAAAAGAAGCTGGTTCATAGTTCCATTCCTGTTATTTAGGTATTCAGAACAACACAATTTCTTTCACATACACATACAGATAAAGATATGGTTTCCACACCACACTAAGCCATAATATAGTTTATTTAGTTGTAAGTTAGCATATTGTGTGTTCCCAGCCAACTGTGATTTATTCAATACACTATTATACTAATCACAGGCTACCAGGATGTGTAAATGCAACAATAAAATTATTGTATATTCTTGGACGTGTGAACAAAAACAGCTAAGAAAGATTTTGAATGAAAATATCAAAAAAATAAAGTTTAACAATCTTTTTCTCTTTCTCATCCTTTATTTAACTTAGCTTCTTCTAATAACATTTCCTTTAAAAAGTGTCAGAAGTGCAATTCATGCTGCTTCTGTGTTATTTCTAGTTTGGCCCCAAGGCATTTGGCTTTCCACCTGAACATCATACTGTAGTTGCTTTGACAAATCCCAAGCTTGATCTTTGCCAATATTTACAGAACAAAAAACAAAAGAGAAGATACTTGAGAAGAAACATGTGTTACAACCTTTCACTAGTAACTATGGGTCATCTTAGTACAACAAATTAGTACATATTGTCCAATAATAAATATCCCACATGGAATTTGAAAAACTTATGTAAGGAAAGGAAAGCATAGAGTTTTGGTCAGCATAATTCTAACAATGATAAGAGTGGGTATGTGTAGCCCAGAAAAAAATATAACAAGACAAGACAACATAAGTGAAGTAAAATAATATATAGCAAAATAACATGGGCATTTTATCACAAGTATGAAATTAGCAATCTGTAGTTTCCAGAATAAACTGCAAAGTAGGAAAATCAATATTTTCTAAGTCATAGGATTCCAAAACTTGAAGAAATTAAAACAAAAAGGTGGAGGGAAAAATATTTATGGAAGGAAAAACAATAGCCAATGAGAGTTCAGAATGTTCAATGAGAATGAGCACAAAATGATATCGGAAATATGAGATGGTGGTCCTAAACAGAGACCATGTTTGTATTCTGATTTATTTCTCATTTCCAAATTTAAACATCAATGAGAGTAGCATCCAAAAATTAAACATTTGATATAGATACAAAAGGAAATTTTAGTGAGGGAAAGATCCTGACATATGGAGAAATCCCCAAATACTCAAATCAGAATGATAGAATGCTGAATAACAGGGTGGGGAAGAATGGAAAACAGAAGGAAGTTTTATGAAAGAGAATGTGGTTGGTTGGCTGGCTGGCTGGCTGGCTAAGTAAAATAGGAGCTACAATATCAAAACATTATGCTACGTTAGATTTTCTGTCAGGTTCAAAATGAAATTCTGCTTTGGATGCCAAGAATGAGAGTTCTTATCTTCTCTATTATCTTTTATTTGGGGAAGGCATTGTTCCCTAATCACAATTATTCTCAATTTTCTTATTTTTTTTTCTAAGCGTAACCAACTTTCCACTCCCAATAGAGGAAGAAATAGTCAAAACAAAGGCGAAGTCGGGCATGTTTGAGTAGAACAGTTTAATCTATGGTTGAGGGCAACTGACATATAAAGTGCTGCAGATGTAAATTGCAGCAGGTGTAATGGAGAAAAGGAGATAATAAAACACTTGAGTTTATGGAAAGGAGAGATAAGTACTAAAGGAAATGTGACTTGAAAGGTTAAAGCATTTCACCTCTTTGCACTAATTAGAGAAATTTCAAGAATACAGATCAGAAAATCTTTGCCGTGTCCTGGATAGCATAAGTAGAACATCAAAGTGATTATACTTTGTATTGTTTTCTTGGCAACAATATGGAAATGTTTTACCATGCCATGACTGACTAGATGTTGCCACTAGCTATACTGTAACAGGTAGAACAGTATAGACTTACAGCAAATAATAAAGAAGATGGGGGGGGACTGTTTTTCTTAACTTTTAAGTATGCATCCTGCGCACACACACACCACACTCTGGCAATAAAATTCATATTTGAAGCTGGAAACCAGCCAAATTTTTTTTTTAAATTATTTATTTTATACAATACCATGGGGGAAGGCTCAGAATTTTATTTTATGGAAGAACATGGAGGAAGGTTGAACAGGGTCACTTCTTTAAATTCAAAGGATTCAAAGCATGTGCAAGATAACATAGGTATTATATAACTACCTAGTAGATTAAATTGCACATACAATAGTTGTAACCTTTCTGTTTGACTCTTTCATGAAAAGTTAGAAAAATGTTTTTATGCCAAAATGTGCAGGAATGTGTGCTAAGAATGTATTTTAGACAAATAAAATTTAGGTTAATTAAAGGAAAAATGCCAGCAGTAGGTGACACAACTAAACTGACCATGACTGATCCTTTACAGTTTATTAGAGCTTATTACAGTACTGGCTAGTACTGCATTTGAATGAAAAACTGCGAAGAAATGGAAAGACTATACACTAGGCAGGAAAGTTGAAAAAGCACTTTGGAAAAAGGCAACAGCAATATGTCAATGTAATCACCAAGAGTCAAGCTTGGCCTAAGGGAGTTTGTTACTTTTTTAAAGAAACCAAACACCAGTGCTCAAGTGTAGATTTTAATTTTTAAGAAAATTGACATAACTTGTTTTGGCTCTGTCCCTCTTACTTTTTATGTACAGCACTACAATCTTGAGCCTAAAAGATGTTTAATTTTTTAAAAACAATTCAGTTTTCTATTTATTTTAAAATATGCTTACTTGGTTTTGGAAGAGGAGAAGACCAAAATGAATAAAAATGGTTGGAGAGATGATCCTATGGAGACCGTATTCTTAAAGTAAAAGTTTCTAAGTGTTCTAGGATAAGAAATTACTCTGTTGAGATTTTTTTGAGGTGTTTTGTGAATGGAACTGGCACAAATACAGACTTTATCTCCAATGAAAAGGAGGTACTACAACAATAAAAGGGGGGGAAATGACATCTACAAAAGCTTTAAAAGCATTATAGAACAGAGCCATCATTTCTTCACCTGCACAGTAGTTTCTTAGTAGTCACTTAGCAATGAAAAATTTCTAGACTTTTTCAACTCCACTTACCCCCCCCCCCAAAAAAAAATATGGTTCTTGATTGAGGTTTTTACTTTTATGAACTAGATTTGCTAATAAAATAATGAATTAAAATGTGACATATCTGTTAATTAAAATTTACACATGATATGGACATACAATAATGTAATTATGGCAAATTTTAATACACTGAATATCAGACTCTTACCTTTTAATGAAGAGGGGACAATAGGTTTTGTTTTTTGTTTTTGCCTCTGCCAGATATCTTAGGACCACACTTCACAGAGCAGGAAGAAGAAGTAGCACCTTTGAAACCTTTAGACTTTCTCCACCCTCCTGCATATGCAGAGTCATCAGTTCCTTATTTTAATCTAATCACTACAGGAGAGGAGAACAACTGGGGGTGGCAGGAGCACCTCCAAGACTGCCCACCCCTCCTCTGGTGTCCTAGCTCAATTTTTGTTTGTTTTTATGGAAGAAGTGGCATGTGACAAATATGAACCACTCTCTATTCTATTTGTTTATTTTAATGCTCTTGGGCCCCATAGGGGTTCAAAAGGCATTCTTGGAAAATAAAAACTACTGTGTAATTTCATCTTGCACTTTGCTTGAAAATATACTCATCTGCCTAGGAAAAAAAGGAAAGATCAGATGCAGAGCATATCCTCAGAGCTTAGAACAGGTGGAAGGACATAATTTCATCAGTTTGCCTAAACCGGTCAGTCCTAGAGGAGATCAACCCTGACTGCTCTTTAGAAGGCCAGATCCTGAAGTTGAAACTCAAGTACTTTGGCCACCTAATGAGAAGGAAGGACTCACTGGAGAAGAGCCTGATGCTAGGAAAGATTGAGGGCAATAGAAGAAGGGGACTGGATGGAGTCACTGAAGAGGTGGCTGGATGGAGTCACTGGATGCGGTGAGGTGGCTGGATGGAGAATGAGGTGGCTAGATGGAGTCACTGAAGCAGTAGGCGTGAGCTTAAATGGACTCCAGAAGATGGTAGAGGACAGGAAGGCCTGGAGGAACATTGTCCATGGGGTCGCAATAGGTCGGACACGACTTCGTAATTAACAATGTTGAGTTGATGTGTGACAGGCCATATCTATTATGGTAGCCATTTTGTTGACAGAAATGCTCACAAAACAGCTATTTTGTGAGAATTCCCACAACATGCATTTCAGATTGTAAATAAGCTATTTGCCCACCGCACCCCAATTGGCTAGCTTTCTTTTATAAGAATGGACAGTTTCCTATTTCAGAGTATCAGTAGCTCTTTGAGGTAGTGGGCAGTACAAAAGTATGCTGGCATAACATGCTGAGCTCTAACCTGTCTCATCAAAAAGTGATCACCTACCTGACTGTTTAAATGTGGAATAAGGAAAGTGATTGGTGGATTTCTTGCAAGCTAAAGAAACATCTCCCAATCACTGCCCCTCCTATATAATCTAGAGCAGGGTTTTTGAAACTAAGGCCTTCATAGGGTACCCTGAGAGATTAAGGGCAAAACCTTCTTAATAGAATTAACTTGAATGCTGCCAATTTTCTCAGAATCAAGAGTTCTAAGAATTTCTTTCGCCAATATTGAAAACTCCTGCCTAGATTAGTGCATGTTTTCAAAGAACAAGGTATTAATATGCTGACAAGATTAATACTCGGTTGACCTGGCCTTGAGCATCTACTCGTGCTCAAATCCAAGATGACGCCCAAATTGAGTCTTTGAGGGGGGAGGGTAATCTTCTCTAGTACAGGCTGAATCCCTATTTGCCTCTAAGCTAAGCAGCTCTTTTCTTTTTATTAAGATTCATACATTTATATAGTCCACTATCAACATCAGGAACAGAATTAGACCTTGAATAGCTTTCTCATATTTGGACTTAAAGGAGAGATATATGGAGGTCATCCCCATCACCGCTAGTAGTACTGAACTCTCAAACTCTAGACAACTTATCTAGGCATGCATACTAGATTTATTTGTACATATTTGCATAGAACTCTTGAGTGTTTATGTACTTCAATTATATCAGGCCTTCTCTGTAGTTTTCTCAGAAGAGTTCTTAAAATGGAAACTAAGGTGTTCATTTTTGGGTACCCAAAATGTCAGGTTATATGTCAGGTTGCTAGTTATAAGATTTAGTGCAGCCTTCCCTAACCTATGGCTCTCTATATAGAATTCTCCTGCCAGCATGACAATGATCCCTGGAATTAAACTGTATTTTGGATACACTATGCTTGGACCTGGCTCTTTTGATAATCCAAATGCTGGGAAAGATGAAAAGAAAGAGGATAGCTACCGGTAGCGGTGAGGTGGACAGATTTAATTATAATGGTGTTGACAGCACTTAGTTCAGTCACTAAAATTGACATTAAAATTGATCAATCTGGGAAAAGCTACTTTATTTGTTTTACTGTGAAAAGTTATACAGTGTAAATAAATAAGAAAATAAATACCCATACATCATTACATATGAATCAGGGATTATAGCTGAGACACAGTACTTTGTGCTGAACAGTCACTTGTCTGAAATGGTATAGGTTCTCCTGCTTGAGCAGGGGGCTGGACTAGAAGACCGCCAAGGTCCCTTCCAGCTCTATTCTATTCTACTTCTATTTGAACCAAGTACTTTCTGTATCACTACTTACCACCAAACAACTATACTATACATCACCAAATTTGCTATTATAAAAATATTAAGATAAATTACACAGAACCAGATATGTGTTTAGTAATTGCAGCCTTGTTTAGTAATTGCAGCCTTCTTGATTTGGTGGTCATTCATATCAAACCTATTTTTCCAGATTATATCCTGAACATGCTTAACAAGAGAAATGTATTACAGATATCTATAACACAATAGAAAAAAATTGAAGACAGTGTAGTAAGCACCATAAATCCTGTTACCCCAGAAATTAATGGCAGATCTCTTTATGCTGCTGTATCATCTGGCAGTTCCAAGATGATCATTTGTGCTTCAACTTTGCCCTCAAAGTCCAATGCACCCGTATCTCTGGAGGAAAGTGATGCTGAAGAAGCATTTCATAATTTTTGGAAATTTAGGTCAGAATGAACCAGAAGCAACTCTTGTTTAGTCTTTATGCTAGGAAACAAATAACATGTAATGTGTGAGTTCTGCTATGGCTATGACCTGAATCCTGCAAGTGCAGAGTTTTGTCTCATAAATGCCCTTGGAACAACTCCTCTATAACCATTGTAGATAATTGTTTGGACCCAGAAGGCAGTAAAGGCCTTGCTTTAGGAAGAACAAGGATAAATGAAATAGCATTAGTTCTACTATTTATTTAACCCACATGCTAATTTATTTATTAGCAATGTATCTTTCATACTAAGTTAACTACTTTTTTTTCTAATATTTGAATAATGTGTATAAACCAAGACTGATTATTGCTTTGAGTTACATAACAGAAACATATCATTTGAGGAAGTCTGGTCTTTTGCAAAAAATAATTTCTATACAATGATGTTCCTATGCAGTTAATTGTGCAGAGAAATAGTTACTTAATTGATTACATTGTCTGTACCAAAAAAAATGCTTTTTTCTTTCCTCCCAAGTTGTTTACAACGCTTGTATGCTTTCTACCTTTGTTCCTCGTTACTGTGTTCATATTTGTTACATTTTATATAATATTTTTATCTTGTTTCATTGTTAAAACTGACAAATTTACTACTTTTTTCATTTTGTTTTCTCCATAGGGTGTGTAAATTTAAAATAACCAAAATAATATTATCTGTCTTCTGTTATAATATTTTTGATTCACTTAATGGTATGCCGACTGATTGGGCATTTTGATTAGCCTATTTTTTTATTTACATTGGATCTCTGAGCCAATATATAAAAAGATAGATTCTACAATGAATGAAATATGTGTGAGTCAAAAATATTTACCCTGTAGAGAAATAATAGCATAATGGTAAAGACTGAGTTCACCCATCATCTGAAGCCACATTATCATTGTTTGATCTTAACTTACTACAGAAAGCTGTTGTAAGGTATGGTTTATGGTATAATGTGTGTCAGTCAAAACATTGTGGCTTGTTCAATAAATCATGGCTGTGTATGATACATTACTCAAAACAACAGGAAAACTTGCAGATTAACCATTGTCACACACATCTTCTATATCATCTGGATTAATCATGGCCAAGGGAGCTTCTATGATTGCTAGGCTAGTTGCATATTTTCTCTCTCTTCTACTGTATTTTAGTGCTTGCTGACACAGTTCTCTTTGTTTTCTCTCCCTTGTTATCTTTGCTCTCCTATCTCCACCGCTGATTCTTGTTCTAGATATTTCATTTGCCTACAGTTTTTATACCCAAAGTTGCCCTGGTTAAGATCAAAAATCAAGGAAAAACAGCCTTCTCAAGCCAGAATTGTGCTATGCCTTTTGTTTTCATCCAAGCAAGAATGCTTCTCATATTTCTTTCTCATGTTTCTACAGACACCTTTGTTTTTGACATGTGTTGTTAATCTATTTCCCAAATAAAGCATGCTTAATTCTTGAGAACTTGTCTCCCAGTATGTTATTTGCAGCACAGTGCTACAGATGTGAATGCAGCAACAGCTAGGATAGATTTTACAAAAATGTGTTGAATTGCAGCCTTAATCCCTGTTGCCTGAGGATTTTTGCATTAGTAATGTTTCAGCTCAAACAGTAAACCTAAGACTCCATCTGACTAGCCACTGGTTTCAGATCGTATTTTAGGAATTAGCTACATAGAAGAGAATGTCCTTCCAAGCATGTGCTGCTTTGAAATGCTAGTCTGCTTATGTTGTTTGAAACCATTTGGCCACAGTTGAAAAGGAAGCTTGATCCCACAGCTGCTATGTCTGCATTAGTAGTATACGGTACTTTAAGAATGGACTTCATTAAGATTGAAAGTGGAATTTTAGAAGCTGTATCTTCTTGCACAAATTCATTCATCAAAATTTTTTTTAAAAATTAAATAATGCTGCATGATTAGGTGCCTATCAAAATAGTCTTACTGATTACCAAACTTAGATTGTGCTTTGCTGCAATCTGAACTATGTACATACTTCCCTTTATTAAAGAGTGTAGATGGTAGCAACAGCAGTAGTTACACAACTGCTCTCCAACTTTGGACTGCAGAGATTGCACACTTCAATCAGAGTGTTTAATTTTATGGGTGGGGGGGGTTGGGGTCATGAGAAGTTGGCATCAAGTGTGTCTGAAAATATCTTTGTGATGCTTTGATGTAAAAGGCCTTTTTCGTAATGCTTGATAATTGTTCAAATAGCGAAGGAGAAACATACATGGACTTCTTTAGGAGCTTTCAATTATTCTTGAGAGTAATTTGATTGGAATCTAGCACAGTTTTTAGATCACTTCTTCCTGTACTTCCAGTGCAAGCCTCTTTAATCTAAGATCCATCTCTTCAGTGCTCAAAAATAAACAGAAGGATGCAATATTAGAAAACGCATTACCTTAGAAAAGCAGTAGACAAATGCGTCCAAAGTGTTTTAAGAACTTGCTATAAGCACATTCACTTGTGTACAAGGTAAAAACTCCATGTTTGTAGTGCATGCATTCAAACAAATCAATACTTTAAAAATAGTTATACTCCAATAACTGCTTTGATAATCATAGTGAAACTGTATCAATCAGAGTTAAAGTAATATAATATCAGAGGCAGGAACAACAGTTTGATCAAATCTAGATGGATCGCTATAGTATAATATAGCAATGTGGACTATAATATAGTAATATTTATATCCTGAGATTGACTGGCTCAAAGCTACCCAGCTAGTTTTTCACGTCTAAGGCGGGACTAGAACTCACCATCTCCCAGTTTCTAGCCTGGTGCCTTAACTAAACTGCCTCTCATATGGTCAATAACACGGTACTCTTTACATATATAGTAAATTTCTACAGTGCCTGTCTCTTTACTTACAATTATAGCGATTTTATGTGTTTTCTATATCTTTTCTTCTCTATGCATTTTGGATTTATGTTAATGAAGTTACTTAATACTGTTTTATCATACTTCTTTAAAAACAATAAAAATGACCTCTAACGAGCAAACCAACCAACCAACCTTCTCTTTCTCCTTATTTATTATTTTTATGACTGACATATTGAGATGAGGAAAAATACACCCGGTTTCCCCCTCGGGAGAACTTAAAACAGGGGTAGTCAACCTTGGCTCTTTGATGACTCGTGGACTTCAACTCCCAGAATTCCTGAGCCAGCTAAGCTGGCTCAGGAATTCTGGGAGTTGAAGTCCACAAGTCATCAAAGAGCCAAGGTTGACTACCCCTGACTGAAAACAAGGAGCCGCATCGCCCCCACAAGCTCCTCCAAGCAAAACCGACGCCGCTCCTGTCACCACCATCACCGCCAACAGACACCAGCGCGGTCGCATCACGGGGCGCCCGCTCCACTGCGCCTGCCCAGCTCCTCCCCCCCCGGGCGCCTCGTGACACGCGTCACGTGTGTTTTCCGTCCCGCAGAGCTTGCCGGTTTCCTCGCGCTCGTTCCGCCTCCGCTGCGATTCGGGCCGGTCGCGGCTTCTCCCGCCAGCTGCGCGTCAGGCGGTAGGTCGCGGCGTTATTTGATTGACTCCGATTGCGGGCCGCTCGGCCGGGGAAGCGGGTCGCCGAACGGAGGGGAAGCCCTCGACCTCGGTCACCCTCGCGAAACGGGAAGCGAGCGGGCAGCTTCTGTTCCGCGGGTTGGGGAAATGCATCGCGGGCACAGCCCGGGGTGAGGGCAGAGCTTCCTTGGCCGGGCCTTGGCCCAGACCAGAGGCCTGGGATAGGTTGGGACTACAGCTCCCATCGTTCTCCGCCAGCTGACGATTGATACTTGCTGGGTCGGAAAAAGGCTGCTGCAGCGGATCGTTCGACGGGAAAGACCCCCGAGTCTCTCTCTCTCTCTCATCGCGGCGGCTTTGGGCATTTGCCCGCGCTTCGTATGTGCTAAGGCCGGCTCGGCTGGGGCTGGAAGTAGCCAAGGAAAAGTTGAGTCCTGACGGGTCGTGTTGGCGTCGAGGGTGGCTTGCTTCAAGTGCAGAAGAAATGCCCGACACTGGTCTGGTGGCTTCCCTACGTGTAACAGTTGTAGATTGCACGCGGTAAACCGTTCCGACTGAATTCTGGCTAAGGCTCTCTTAATAATAATAATAATAATAATAATAATAATAATAATAATAATAATAATAATAATAATAATAGTAAAGTTGGAAGGGACCTTGAAGGTCATCTAGTCCAACCCCCTGCTCAGTGGTTCTCAACCTGTGGGTCGGGACCCCATTTTACGGCTGGTTTAGTCCTCGACTTACGACCGGTTTAGTCCTCGACTTACGACCAGTTTAGTCCTCGACTTACGACCAGTTGGGGTCGCGGCATTAAAAAGGTTGAGAACCACTGCTCTAAGGCAAGAGAGTCCTCAACCTTGGCGACTTTAAGACTTGTGGACTTCAACGCCAAGGATTCTGGGAGTTGAAGTCCACAAGTCTTAGAGCAGGGGGTCTCCGACCTTGGCAACTTTAAGGGCATCTTTTAATTTCGTGAGGTATGCAATGATCTCCCAGGGCAGTGGTTCTCAACCTTTTTAATGCCGCGACCCCCAACCGGTCGTAAGTCGAGGACTAAACCGGTCGTAAGCCGAGGACTAAACCGGTCGTAAGCCGAGGACTTTCCCTGCCCGGGAGCGCCACGCATGCGTGGTTCTGCCCCCGGCGCCGGCCGAGGCGTAGCTGGCAAGCGGCAGAGACGGAGCAGGCCGACCACCAGCTCAAGGGAGGTAAGGCACCCGCCGGAAAAGGGGGAAAAAATGGTGGACAAAGAAAATGGCGGACAGCCTTGCTTGGCGACCCCCATGAAATGGTCGATCGACGCCAAATGGGGTCCCGACCCACAGGTTGAGAACCACTGTCCCAGGGCATTAAAGGTACCCTCGAGATCAGGGGTTCTCAACCTTGGCAACTTTAAGACTTGTGGACTGAGGAATTCTGGGAGTTGAAGTCCACAAGTCTTAAAGTTGCCAAGGTTGAGAACCCCTGCTCAAGATGAACTCAGTTCTTGGTTGATTACCTCGAAGCCTGCACTTTATTTAACCCCGGTATGGAAATGGTACATCTAATATGTTTGGGGGGGAGTGGGGGCTTTTCAGTCTTCTCCACAGCAGAGAGAACTCAACCAAGTTCTAATTTAGGTCTGAGCCCTGAAGCCTTAGGTTCTTCTGAAGCGGCACAAGGTCAGGCTGGTACTACAGGTAAAAGCAGGATGGCTTGGTTCTGTCACCTTGTCGCTTGGTTCAGGATGGCTTGGTTCTTGATTGCAGAGAAGAACAACTAAGACGACTAAAGGCCTGGAGACTAAAACGTATGAAGAGCAGTTGCAGGAGTTGGGTATGGCCAGTCTAGAGAAAAGAAGGACTGGGATGACCTGATAGCAGTATTCCAGTATTTGAGGGGCTGCCACGAAGAGGAGGTCAGCTTATTTTTTCAAAGCACCAGAAGGCAAGACAAGAAACAATGGATGAAAACTGATCAAAGAGAGAAGCAACCTGGAATTAAGGAGAAACTTCCTAACAGTGAGAACAATTAACCAGTGGAACAGCTTGCCTTCAGAAGTTGTAGGTGCTTCATCACTGGAGGTTTTTAAGAAGAGACTAGACAGCCATTTGTCTGAAGTGGTTATACGGTCTCCTACGTACTTGATCAGGGGGTTGGACTAGAAGACCTCCAAGGTCCCTTCCAGCTCTGTTCTGATTGATTACTTTTCCTAGTTTGGGCAGTCTGAAATATATTGGAAACTGATATGATAATGCTTTTATTAAGCAGGGTATACTTACACATTTTTTGTATAAATAATTTCATTTCGTTTTGATTCATTTACTTAGTCATCTGCATTATTTATTGAGCTCTGGAAACTCAAGGCAATGTGCATGGGTATTGTGAGCTAAATCCTTTATTCTTCCATGGACATTCTGATTTTTATAAACTTTAAAGATATTTTAATCAGGAGAGCAATAATTAATATTAGATTAGAAAATCATTTGGAAGGATTAAGTGAAATATAGAGTCCAGTATTTATGTACAGACTCCCAGTACTCCCACCAATTTGCTTAGGTTATTTTATGGCTCTAAATCTCTAGAATTAAGAGAGAAGAATCTGCATATTGTATCTGCACTAGAATAATAATGACTCTCTGTCATGGCTTCCTCTTTTCAAAGAATTGGACTGGGCAATTTAGAAATCTCTGGCAGTATTCCCATACTTCTCTTTTTTATAGTTCCTTAAGTAATAGCAATGATAATCCATTTTAATTTTGTTGTATTAATATGGTTTCAGTAGTAGATTTTCATTGATATAGAAATAAGAGGAACCCTTCAATGGGCTGAGTAAAACTATATAGAAAAGAAATCTGGGTCTAAAAAAACCTGGTACTGATTGCTCAGAATGTGATAATCTGCATGAATTTCAGGATGATAGCATTTTTAGCAAATGTGAAAAATTGCACAGTATTTCCCTGAGATTTCCTGCCATTTGAAGATAATGGAGAATTTAAACATGTGTTCAAAATGAATATTGTTTAGTTGAATGTTTTATTTTTTTTCTTAACTAAAAGAATTTACCCTATTTTCCAAAATAATCATTGCAGTAACGTGACAAAAATGACAGAGTTCTGGCTGATTTCTGCTCCTGGGGAGAAAACATGTCAGCAGACGTGGGAGAAGCTATTTGCTGCAACTACAAAAAATAACAATCTGTCCATCAATGCGAAGTTTAATATTCCAGATTTAAAGGTATAGCTGAGCTTTTTTCTGTTCAAAAGTTTACTGTTTAACTTTGTATTGCAATTTAAATTAAGGGTGATTTAAAATAATAGGATGGATAGATCACATTCATTTTGATAAAATATATTATACAGCTATAGTAATTTATATTGAAGATATTAATTGTAAATTATTATCTAACTCACACAGTGCAATTAGGCAGTACTGTAGAACTATTTTGTAGGATTGTGTAATGCTTTGTATTTGATTTGGGAGAACAGGTATAAAAATTGCGGATGTGGCACTTGTCATTCATTATAGCAGCTACATCTCTTTCCAAGATTGTGGGGTTGCTGTAGAGAAACTTGAATCCAGAGCTTTGCACAAGTTCAATACCAGTAAAGAGTACCTTCATTTTCTAAAAATAATCTAATTTATCTCCCTGGTTATTGTCATATGTATAACATCCATATATGTAATCAAAGCTGTTCGTTCTGACAAAGTCAACAATTACACTTTTATTCCCTATTTAATTATACACACACATTATGTTTACATTTTATAATGTGCATTATACAATACAAGAAAACAGTTCTGTGCTGAGAGCTGAACATATTACATACATAGCTGTTTATGTAATTCAGTAGTGTCTAATTGATAAGGTCCCAGTAATTCAGACAAGTATTTCTTATAGCCTTGTTTCCAGAGTTAGGAATGGAACCACTGACCTTTTATTCATACACTATATGCTTCTCCCATATGGTTGCAGTAATGAGCACTGGATTTTACTATTATATGAAATAGCATTATTATACTGTATGAAATAGTTTTAAATTTGATGAAAGCTTTTAATGAAATAATTTTTATCATGTGGAATTTTGGCATAATAATAAAAAATCTGCAGATTGCCATCTCCTACACATTTTTGAAACTTAATCCTATTCTACTGAACAAGAACTTGCTTGTGATAAAATGCATTCTCTTTTGGGCTCAGTTTCCTTTCTCAGTTTTATATTTTTGCATATTTTTCTAAATAATTCTTACCTTCCTTAGGTTGGCACTCTCGATGTCTTAGTTGGTTTATCTGATGAGCTGGCTAAACTGGATGTCTTTGTGGAAGGGTAATTACTACCTTTTCATATATCTGCACTTTATAACTTCTATATGGTTATTCTGTTTTAAACTGAGTGTGACATGCTAACTGCTATTATTTTAGCTTAACTAGTTAGTGACAGTAAATATTCCTCCAGATTATACTGTATTTCTCGACTTTGAACCACAGTTGGAAAGAAAATTTCTTAACAAGGCATCGTTAAGTGAGTTGCACTTGATTTTTTGCCACAGTTGTTAAGTGAATCATTGCAGATGTTAAATGAATCCAGCTTCCCACACTGACTTCTTGTTGGAAACTGGCTGGGAAGACCATCATATGATCCTGGGACGCTGCTACCATTCTAAATACATGTTGGTTGCCAAGTGCCCAAATTTTGATCACTTGACCTTTGGGATGCTATGATGGTTGTAAAGGCAGAGACCAGTCATAAGTCACTTTTTAAAGTGCCATTGTAACTTTGAATGGTTGCTAAACAAATGTTTGTAGGTCATGGACTACCTGTACAGTTAAATAATATATTTAATAATATAACTCATGATTTGTACTTTGACACTAGGATTGGAAATAGTTTCAAATGAAAATTTCTGATGTTTGTTCTAAGTGAAAGGTAGCAGGGTTATTTGAGCACAACGTTAATTTGGAGAATCAAGAAAGTTATTGAAAACTTTCTAGTTTTATCAATATGCCAGCTTTAAGTATTTGCAGTTTTGTTAGCAGACTAACATTTCTGTGCTTGAGGCTGCCTGTTGCACTAGAAGTTTCAACTAATGAACTGTTTAAATCTGATATGTTTAGGATATGTTTAGGATTCATATCAACTGTAGGAAGTGAAAACAGGATGTATAAATGGATTAAATATTGTTTAAAAGGGGGATAGTAGAACTGAAGAAAGAACAGACACATTTATTGGGACAGACAGCAGTTCTTAATGATAAACACTATCTGACATATTTTAAACTATGGACTCTAGAAGAACATAACAAGCAGCTTCAGCCAAGTTAGACTACTAGGCTATCTAGTGGCATGTCTTCATAGTGATGGGAATAGCTCTCCTGCAGTGATCCCCAACCTTTCTGACACCAGGGACTGGTTTCATGGAAGACAATTTTTCTGCGGACCAGGGGAGAGATGGTTTTGTGTGCAACCTAGATCCTGTGCATGCGCAGATAAAGCTTTGCTTGCTCATCTGCCTCTTGCACAGCACAATTTCTAACAGACCACAATTTCTAACAGACTACTGATTGGTAGCAGTCCCAAAATGGACTGGTACCAGTCAGCGGCCCAATGGTTGTGGACACCTGCTCTCCTGGATATCAGACAGAGATGCCAAGAATTAAACTGGGAGGCTGATTGTATTGTAATTCAAAGAAAAATACAGGAAATGTATATTGTTTAATATATAAATCTTAAATCTTCCCCATTTTGGTCTTCAGTGTCGTCAAGAAGGTGGCACAATATATGGCTGATGTGTTGGAAGATAGCAGAGATAAAGTTCAGGAAAACCTTCTGGCCAATGGAGGTAAATTTTGCCTTGCTGTTACAATGTATTTGAATACTGAGGGTTGAGTATATAAAAGACTGTCCTCCAATTCTTATGTGGAAAGTAAATCAGTTTTGAAAGAAATATTATTTGCATAAAAACAACACAAAGATAATAAAACAGCCTTTTTTTGCAGTGTCATAAAGAGACTAATCCTGACAGCCAGTTTGGTATAGTAGTTAAAACATTAGGCTAGGAACAAGGAGACTTTCAGTTCTTTTCTGCCTTGGGTACAAAGCCAATTGGGGGACCTCTCAGCCCTAGGAAGAGGGCGCAAAGGCAATGTACTTCTGAAAAAAACTCATCAAGAAAACTTCAAGGACTTGTCCGGGCAACCTCCGAGAATCAGACATGATTGAACAGAAGAAAAAGAAAGAAATGTATAATATGGAAGTAATATAATATGGAAATAATTTAAAGCATATAATGCTGATTCAGTTTGTCCTCACATCTCTTGTAAGCATAGAGAAATCATCCCTGAACACAATACGTTTGGATAGAGATGTATTCTCCATGGTACAATTCAAAATAGGTCTTCAGATTTCACCAAACTAATCTCTAAAAGTTACAATTGCCAATATGATAATCAAAAGTCAAAGAGGACTTTTGTCTTCAATTAAACAAAGATAAAACTATAAAAACTATAGATCAGGCAAATTCTCCCATTCTTTCTACACAGACATAAGAATTTTTCCTCGTTATTTCTAATATACTCCAATTGTATGCAAAAGTTCTTGTGTGTATCAAAAATGGCCTATGCTCTTTAAGGTGGTTGCATTGTATTCTGTTCCATCTTTATTTTAAGTAATTATTTCTTAAATGTATTTAAGATTCCCAGACTTTTTTGTAGGATGTATGGGTTTGCTTATTTAGCTCAATATTTAATCATTTCCCCCCAGTTGATTTGATCACCTACATAACAAGATTCCAGTGGGATATGGCCAAGTATCCAATCAAACAGTCTCTGAAGAATATTTCAGAAATAATTGCCAAGGTAAAAGACTATGGAGCTTGTATGCTAATTATTAATACAAATTGACTATTTTTATTGCATAACCTATATACCATAAAATGGAAATATTTTATCCAGGATTATTTAAAACTAATTATATCATGTATAAATTTGCATCATAATTTTCCTGGGAATAAATACTATTGAAAAAATTAAAAATGTATAATAGATCTTTGGTATGAAATGGAATACATATAATTTTGTTCAGTTTTTCTAAAAATGTATGTTCATTTGCCTAATTATATATAATTTTATATTGTTGTGCTACTTCAAATGATTAGTCATTTCATTTTTTGCTACCTATTCTCTCTACTGTTAAATGTGGGGTTTTAAAACTGCAGTAGTTACCACTAGACATGTGCAAGATTTTGGGATTTGGGGAATGGAGCATTCTGGAAAATTCCAGAATATTCTGTAGCTCCTCTGCATCTTGTCAATCTTGGAATTGCCAAATTGGTCAGGAAGACCAATTGTTCTGTAGAAGATTCCATTCCTGAATCCCATACTGTAGTTCATGAATGGAATCATGAACTAAAACAGTGGAAATTGCATAATGATGATTTTCAATGTAATTTTTACTAAAATAATTTTGGCCTTGTTTCTTAAATCTGCATCTAATATGTTTGCCAATAAACATAATTTTTTGAGGTACAATAGCTTTTTTCAGAATGGTATCCTCAAAGTACTCCATTGATAAGAGTTTTAATCCAAAAACATCAAGTGGGTAAACTTGTTACAAGGAAGCACTGCAACTAATTTATTTTGTCTGTCTGACAACAGTTTTCTATAGACACCAAAGTAGAAAAAAAATCATAAAATACAAATGTTTTTGAGCATAATATTTCTTTCTTTAAATTACAGACTGCTC